>NC_084622.1:34135791-34435791 GCF_033978795.1 Nerophis ophidion
GCTTCTAGTTTTGGACTGCACTGGTGACATTTTACATTCTAATTACTTCTGAATGACATTATGCTGTTATCCAATTAATTTCAACCATTGGAATCTTTTTATAAGAACCACTGTACATGATGAAAGCCAGCATACACTATAAAAGAAGCAGCTTTAAATGATGTTTGTGATTATGTGTAACAACAATAACAACTTCTAACCTATGTTGTGTCTCACAGTTCATCCCAGTCATCAGAGAGCAGTAAGAAACAAAAGGTGGAAAGCACAGCAACCGGAAATGGAAACAGACACACAGGTGGGCAGCAGCCTGATGGCTAATATGTGTTTTACTTCAAACATAAACTCTCTAAATATTGCTACAACATAAGAATAATAATGCACTGTGGAAGTGTGATGTAAGTACCGGTACTCAGGTTAAGGGTAGACACACAATCAGAATGTTAACAATTGCTGGTTTGTAGGATTTACTCTGTGTTGCATACCAAGAGGAAAATAAATAGTTGATCCCATTACAAAAATCATGAAGGTAGGTTTCATCCACAACAGTACACCATGGCAAAAAAAAGAACAATTCAACATTTGACGTTACTGTGGGGAGTTTTGACGGAGCAGAAACGTGCAAACTCGTTGGGAGTTTCCTCCTCTCCCAGCTTGCTAGCCTCAACCTGAACCTTGGTATTTACCGTGATGACGGACTGGCAGTGTGCCGCGCCTCGCCAAGGAGCAGCGAGAACACCAAGAAGCGTATATGGCAAATCTTCAAAGAAAACGGCCTACGGATCACGATTGAAGCCAACAAGCAAACCGTCAACTTCCTCGACGTCACTTTCAATCTGAGAAATAACAGCTACCAACCATTCACGAAACCCAACACAACACTCCAATACGTGCACCATGACAGCAACCACCCACCCACCACCACGAAAAGAATATCTACCGGAATTAATAAAAGGCTATCGATGCTGTCATCTAGCAAAGCTGAATTCGACCAAGCAACCCCCCCGTACCAGAAAGCACTTGATGAAAGCGGATACAACTTCACCCTCACCTATGAACCCACTCCAGGAAACCAACCAAAAAAGAGCAGAAAACGAAACAACATCATCTGGTACAATCCGCCATTCAGCAAAAACGTCTCAACCAACATCGGCCACAAGTTCCTCACTCTGATCGACAAACACTTCCCCAAAGGCAACACCCTAAGAAAAATATTCAACAAGAACAACATTAAATTGAGCTACAGCTGTATGAATAACATACAACAAATAATTTCAAACCACAACAAAGCAATTGCAAAAGGACTGCCTACCCCCAGACTAAACGACTCTGAAACCAATAAGGAATGTAACTATCGCAAGAAACCTGATTGCCCTCTCAACGGAAGGTGCTTACAGACATCAGTCGTTTACCAAGCAAAGGTAACACGCAAGGACATTAACACATCCGACACGTACATAGGATTAACCGAAGGAGCGTTCAAAACAAGATGGAATAATCACAACGCCTCCTTTAGAAACCAGACTTTGCGGAATTCTACAGAACTCAGCAAACACATTTGGAACCTCAAAGACAATAATGTTGAATATTCAATAACATAGCAAATTCTTGCATCCAGCACACCTTACAACAGTGGTAATAAAAGATGCAACCTATGCTTAAAAGAGAAATTATATATCATCCAGATCTATCATCCCTCAACAAGCGCAGTGAAATCATTTCAACATGCCGCCACAGACGGAAACACCTCCTAGGTAACACATGAGCCAATCACCACGCCCCTACGCCTGCCTGTACCCACCCACTCTGTGTCCTATATAAACCATTGTATGTGAATGCTTCCATTAAAATCTCCTGATGATTGAGGGAACCCCTCATGAAACAGTTCTGTAGAGATGAAGTAGTCTTGTGATTTTTCCCACACCTACATGTATGTATATATATATATATATATATATATATATATATATATGTATGTATGTATGTATGTGTATATATATATATATATATATATATATATAGCAGTGTAGATACCAATATAAAAAGAATACAATTGTTTTTTCGTAAGAAAAAAAATCATTCTGTTTTTTACTTTTTACACTATTATGGATATTTCCGTTATTAGATATTTATTGGTGCAATAAATTTTTTGGAAATCAAAGCATAATAATTCTGTTAATGTACTCTATCAATATGTGCTTTAAGCACATTATGTTGTGTAAGGTACTTTTTTTAAACCTTTATTTTATTTGTCAGTTTGTTATTTTAACGAATGTGATGCATAGCACTTTATTGTGAAAGGGGAGAAGTGTACTAATGTACTGAGCTTTACGAGACGACTTCAGGCTGTTTGATAAAAAGCTGTAGGTCAGGCTGTTTTATAAAAAAAATAGTGATAATTAAATTTGCTGCAATGTAAGGGACTTATGCATAATTGATGAAAAATACATGTACATACAATTATGTATTGCCAAAATAAATTAATAATATTAAATAATAAATATGTTTATCCCCTGGGTTATATGTGCCTTGCATTACTTTTTACAGTAGCCTCTCTGTAATATTGATATTTCATTACTTGCATTTTTCATGACAAATATTCATATGAGCTCTATATAGAGATAGATTTAATAATCAGGTATTAGTAAAAGGTGAAGCTCTCAACCTGACAGTAGTTTCTGTTGTTCAGAGCAGGAGGGAGGAGGAGGAGAAGGAAGGTCAGGGGGAGCTGAAAGTCAAGCAAGAGTCCCAAGCCTGGTGCCCAAGAACCCCTCTCCCCCTCTCAACTCCAGTCCAGGTGTGCTTCACCTGCCCTCGGCGGCAGTTTGCATCGGCATCTTACCGGGACTCTGCAATTACTCCGGCAGCAGCGACTCTGACACCAGCTCGGACAGCGAAGGTAGCGTGGATGCAGTCATGACGCCGTATGTGAAGCACAGCAAAGCCTACAGATAGTTTGTCGTACACACACACACACACACACACACACACACACACACACGCGCGCGCAGTACCAATAAAGTGTGTATAGTAATACAATAACACCTGTTTTCAGAAGAATTGAATAGAAGTAAAACAAATACAATATAAAGATTAGTGCTGTGAAATGTTTCATTTTGAAAAATCAGATCAATCGCATTTTTGAATGGAGAATAATCGTGATTAATCACTGGATATTACGTTCAGAATTTAAATGTACTTAAAATCACCATATTTAATACAAATGCAATTTTACTGTCAGGATGTCAACCAGGAACATTGTTAAATGTTTTACTTGAGTACTTGTTATTTATTTGCTCCAAAACCCACAACTCCTTATAGGTAACCAAAAAGGAGCATGTGCAGTCAAATGAAATTGCATGATTAATCTGCATACACACAATTAATGCTGTCATTTTTTGACAGTTCTAATAAATATATAATAGAAATAAAGCAAATGTGTATGTTAATGCAACACATTAACCTGCTAAAACGACACAAATTGGAAATGCAATATTTGGACATACAGTACGTGTAGTTTTTAGTGGCATTATGGCTATGAGTCCAGTAACTCCAAACTCGTATTACAACTAAATTTGACGTTGGTTCATGGTGTCTTGCGGCAATTGAAACAAAATTAAAGTGCACAAGTTGCTGTTGATTAAGTCTTAAGTGTGTTTAACACATTTTGTAATAATCCTAGTACAGGGGTGTCAAACTCATTTTAGCTCAGAGGCCGGCCTATTAAAATCATGGCATTAAAACTGAAAAATAAAGACAACTTCAGATTGTTTTCTGTCTTACTTTGGCCAAAAATAGAACAAACACATTCTGAAAATATTACAATAAAAATATAGAAAAACATACCGGCAGCGGTAAAGTTTAGACCCACGGAGGAAAGAAGAATGTGAATGAATGTTTATAACCGAATAAATGTACATATGCATAAAAATGTGTTTTCTTTTGTATAATTTTTTTCAAATGAATTAAGTTTATGACAACCTTTTTCCAAAACACAATTTACAAACCCCGTTTCCATGTGAGTTGGGAAATTGTGTTGGATGTAAATATAAACTGAATACAATGATTTGCAAATACTTTGCAACCCATATTCAATTGAGTGCACTACAAAGACAACATATTTGATGTTCAAACTCATAAACTTTATTTTTTTTTTGCAAATAATAATTCACTTAGAATTTCATGGCTGCAACAGGTGCCAAAGTAGTTGGGAAAGGGCATGTTCACCACTGTGTTACATCACCTTTTCTTTTAACAACACTCAATAAACGTTTGGGAACTGAGGAAACTAATTGTTGAGGCTTTGAAAGTGGAGTTCTTTCCCATTCTTGTTTTATGTAGAGCTTCAGTCGTTCAACAGTCCGGGGTCTCTGCTGTCGTATTTTACGCTTCATAATGCGCCACACATTTTCGATGGGAGACTGGTCTGGACTGCAGGCGTGCCAGGAAAGTACCCGCACTTTTTTTATGAAGCCACACTGTTGTAACACTTGTCTTGCTGAAATAAGCAGGGGCATCTATGGTAACGTTGCTTGGATGACAACAGCCAAGCCGGCGGCGTTTCAGGATATTGTTGATAAATGGGTTTGGCTTTGCATAGTAGAGTTTTAACTTGCACTTACAGATGTAGCGACCAACTGTAGTTACTGACAGTGGTTTTATGAAGTGTTTCTGAGCCCATGTGGTGATATCCTTTACACACTGATGTCGGTTTTTGATGCAATACTGTCAATCAAGTCTGTAATATCATACCTAATCATGGCACCCACCTGTTCCTGGCATCAAATTGTAAAGTTAATGATTATTTGCACACAAAAAGAATGTTTATCAGATTGAACATCAAATGTGTTGTTTTTGTAGCATATTCAACTGAATATGGGTTGAAAATGATTTGCAAATCATTGTATTCCGTTTATATTTACATCTAACACAATTTCCCAACTCATATGGAAACAGGGTTTGTAGAATGTGAGATGTAACAGGATAATGCACACATTTATCATTTGTTTTCAAAACGCTTACAAAAAAGTGGGACCCCATTTTAATGACTTGATGGAGTCACTGGGACCCCATTTTGAAAATGTCCAGCACCAAAACTGATGGAGTGTTAGTGCATTCAAAACAGCAGCAGGTGGCTGTGGCCTGCGGGCCGGTTCTAATACTAATCAAATATCATCCTGGGGGCCATAGATAATTTATTTGCGGGCCTTGACTTTGACACCCCTGTCCTAGTAAATACTTGTGAGAACGTGTTACAACTGTTTTATTTTGGAAGCTGTGAGTAAACTGTTGCAAATCAAACTGTCATGGCAGAACTTTGGTGAAACTAACCCTAATAAATAGCAACATGGAAACTATTTCAAGTTGCTGTTGGTGCTTTGACTGTGTGGCAGCGCAACATAACGCTTCCTTCCCTCGATCACGTCTCATACAGTTTAACCCAGCAAGCAATCCCGCACTGCCTTCCCTGACGACATCCTGCTCTTCCCCCCCCCCCACACACAGCCCACTCCCAACAACAAGCTGTGCTTTTGGCTGCGGGAGCATTGATTGGCAGCCGTGGAAGAAAGAAAAACGCTGCGTAGAACGTGTCACATGATTGCTTTGCAGCAAGGGTGCATCTCGCAAAGTTTGTGTTGTGTTGGAGACTCATGTGAAGGATGTTGGAGTCACAGCATTCTGGGGAAATGCTCAACTCTTTGCTGCTTCCTCAGGCTCACACGCTCTGTGGTGGTCTAAGGAGAAATAAAGAACCTTCTCTTTTAATGTGCGCTTTCGTGTCTTGTTTATTTTCACTATTGTCCACTGATTGGTTAATGTAATCAAGATCAATGGTTAAAAAAAAAAAAGACAAATAAGCTTTTATAATTATACTAAAAGATTGGTAGTGCAAAACAATTCGTAAATAAAAACAGAATACAATGATTTGCAAATCCTTTTCAACTTATATTACACTGATTAGACTGCGAAGAAAAGATACTTAATGTTTAAACTAAGAAACTTTTTTTTTTTTTGTGGAAACAATGTGAATTATATTTATATAGCGCTTTTCTCTAGTGACTCAAAGCGCTTTACATAGTGAAACCCAATATCTAAGTTACATTTAAACCAGTGTGGGTGGCACTGGGAGCAGGTGGGTAAAGTGTCTTGCCCAAGGACACAACGGGAGTGACTAGGATGGCATAAGCGGGAATCGAACCTGCAACCCTCAAGTTGCTGACACGGCCGCTCTACCAACCGAGCTATACCGCCCCATTAACCTAAAATTTAATGGCAGCAACACATTGCAAAAATGTTGGCGCACGGGCATTGTTTACCACTGTTACATGGCCTTTCCTTTTAACAACACTCAGTAAACATCTGGACTACAGGCAACCCAGTCTAGTACCCACACTCTTACTATGAAGCCACGCTGTTGTATCACGTGGCCTGGCATTGTCTTGCTGAAATAAGCAGGGGCGGCCATGATAACGTTGCTTGGATGGCAACATATGTTGCTCCAAAACCTGTATGGACCATTCAGCATTAATGGTGCCTTCACAGATGTGTAAGTTACCCATGCCTTGGGCACTAATACACCCCCATACCATCACAGATGCTGGCTTTTCAACTTTCCGCCTATAACAATCTGGATGGTTATTTTCCTCTTTTTTCCCGAGAACACAACATCCACAGATTTCAAAAAAAATTTGAAATGTGGACTCGTCAGACCACAGAAAACTTTGCATCAATCCATCTTAGATCAGCTCGGGCTTTGCAAAGCCGGCTGCGTTTCTGGGTGTTGTTGAAAAAAATTCCTTTCGCTTTGCATAGTAGAGTTTTAACTTGCACTTACAGATGTAGCGACCAACTGTAGTTGCTGACAGTGGCTTTCTAAAGTGTTCCTGAGCCCATGTTGTGATATCCTTTACACACCGATGTCACTTTTTAATGCAGTACCGCCTCAGGGATCCAATGTCATGGGCATTCAATGTCACAAACAGGGTTTTTTTTTCCAGATAAATTCCTTGCAATAGCTCTTTAAACAATGTTGTTGTTAAACTGTTGGACAATTTGCTCACACATTTGTTTACAAAGTGGTGAACCTCACCCCATCCTTGTTTGTGAATTTGTACCCACTCATGGCGCCCACCTGTTACCAATTAGCTTGTTCACCTGTAGGATGTTCCAAATAAGTGTTTGATGAGCACTCCTCAACTTTCTCAGTCTTTTTTGCCACCTGTGCCAGCTTTTTTGAAAAAAATGTTGCAGGTAGCAAATTCCAAATGAGCCAACATTTGCAACAAATAGTTTTCTAGTATGAACGTAGAGTATTTTGTATTTGCAGTCTATTACATTGAATATAGATTGAAAAGGATTTCCAAGTTGTATTCTGTTTTTTTTTTTACAATTTACACGTGCCAACTTCACTGGTTGGCACGTTGTGCATATCGTTTGAGTATTACACTGAAACCATATGTGCAAAATAGAGTGACATAATGTATTCTGTAAAAAAATCAATGATTGAATTGTTTTGTGCACAAAATTTCCAGACAGTGTGTCGTCGTTTTTGTTTATTCACCTGAGCGTTCACATGGACACAACTTTCTAAAATGAAGAGTAACACAATTAGTACAAATAACGGACATAGCGATACACTTTGTATTAGTATAAGAACACAGCTCTGCACAGCTTGAAAGTACAATTAAAAACGGCGGTTATTACACATCATATAAATATGGATACTGTATATGCATATCAGTAATCTCTTGCATCTGTCACATTATGTGACAAAATAATCATCTTCAAGTATTTACAACAAAAAAAAAAAATCTATTACACCCACGTGCTTTCGTGCCCATGAGCACACTGTAAACGTTTAACTCTGTAAACAGCGACTGGCGACATGCAGAATGATTCAAATGATTTTAAATCGTTGTCATATTGAAGCTCATCTTCCTGTCGGGACATCCACAATAAACGTCTGCACACAAATGAAACTTATGCCCAGCTCCTACCTGAAAATCCGCACGACCACTGATACGTTTCAGCCAAGGGGACTTGACGCCACGACGTTGAGATCACACAGTATCAATCACAAGACACACGTGCAAAAAAAAAAGCAATACGTTAATATTCAATATTGTCCTCTCTTTAAGTTGCTCCACCTGCGTGTTGCTCTGACTTTTGCACTTGTTGTCGGACATGCTTTCACCCAAGTTTCGCCTTTTTTGAACAGGAAACTTTCTAAAATAAAAAGATGTCTTCCACGTATGATGCCATCAGCCACACACACACACACACACACACACACACGCACGTTCAATATGCACTGGCTGTTGTTACCAGTGGGACTATTGTACAGTCAAACGCGGCCTTTTCGTATGATGCTGTGCTCACTCTGCTGCAGTGTTGGTGGGCGGTAGATTTCGCTGTTTAAAGTACTGAGTGACCTGCTGAGGCAGCTCGGCCAAGACTGACTTGGCGAGGGTCTCCTTAGGTGCCTGTAAGGAAAAGGGAGCACAGGAGAATACTTTAGTAGCATTATGGACAACTGATTTGCTTCTTCCTACTCCCTTTCGAACATGCTGGTTTGTGAATTATAAAGAATACATACAGTCCTGGTCAAAAGTAAAGAACATAATGTCATGGCTGTCTTGAGTTTCCAATCATTTCTGCAACTCTGCAACGTTTCGGGGGGTTTACGGATTTTGATGCCTCTCGGACTGCAATATTGAGGGCGTGCCGTGACGGCTTTACTTTTAACGTCGTCTACAACATGTCATCGCGCCCGCCTTTGCTCCATACTATCTGTATGGCCTTCATAGACTGTGAAAAGGCATTTGATTCGGTGGAGACACAGTCTGTTCTAAAAGCTCTGCAAGATCAAGGAATTCATCATAAGTACATTAACTTACTCAAGGACATCTACACAAACTGCACTACCACAGTTACGATGCACAAACTAAGCGAGAAAATCCACATAAAGAAGGGTGAGAGCGTTACAATTTCGCCTAAACTGTTTACAGCTTGTTTGGAAGTCATATTTCGCTCTCTGGAGTGGGAGGATAAAGAATTTGATATCAACGGAGACACATTTAATCATCTGAGGTTTGCAGATGACGTTGTTGTCTTGGGAGAGCGACTCAGTGAAGTGGAAGATATGCTTAAAGACCTTGCAAATGCCAGCAAATGTTGTGGATTGAAAATGAATATGAAGAAAACAAAAGTTATGGCAAATTCCATGGTACCTCATGGACCTGTGACTGTTAATGAAAATGAAATTGATGAAGTTAATGAATATATCTATCTGGGGCAGAGATTTAGCCTGAAAGAAAAGAGTCAAGAGCAGGAGATAGGGAGGAGAATCAGATTGGGCTGGTGCCAATATGGAAAACTGAGCAACATCATGAGAGGAGAAATACCATTAAGCCTAAAAAGAAAGGTCTTTAATCAATGCGTGTTACCAACCATGACATATGGAGCTAAAACCTGGGCATTGTCAAAATAAATGGAAAAGAAAATAGCAGCAGCACAAAACAACATGGAAAGAAATATGCTCGGAATCACATATAAAGACAGAAAAACAAATGAATGGGTGAGAAAACAAAACGCAAGTCCAAGACAATATGAGAACTATCAAATTAAATAAGTGGAAGTGGGCTGGACATATCAATAGGAGAACCGATAATAGATGGACTTCTCTAATGACATCATGGAGACCCATGGATGGGAGCAGAAATAGAGGAAGACAGAGAGTGAGATGGCGAGATAAAATAGACAAATATTGGGGAACAGTGCAGTGGCAGGGAGCAGCTAGGGATCGTTCACTTTGGCAGAAACATGCTGAGGCTTTCGTCCAGCAGTGGCCTGACAACGGCTGATGATGATCTGCGTGCGGGCCAGACGCATACATTTCGCTGCTTCTATCGTCACACGTACGAGATTGCAAGGCATACTGGGTGATACAGGTTACACTGAAGGTTATGATATAAACAACTTTAACACTCTTACTAATATGCGCCACACTGTGAACCCACATCAAACAAGAATGAGAAACATATTTCGGGAGAACATCCTCACAGTAACACAACATAACAATTACCCAGAATCCCACGCATCCATGACAGTTCCTGGCTATATTATACACCCCCGCGCCCCTAACCCCGCCCACCTCAACCGACGCAC
Source organism: Nerophis ophidion (assembly GCF_033978795.1). NCBI lineage: Eukaryota > Metazoa > Chordata > Actinopteri > Syngnathiformes > Syngnathidae > Nerophis > Nerophis ophidion. The sequence goes on from NC_084622.1 coordinate 34,145,956, forward strand.
GGGGGTGGGGGGTGTATAATATAGCCTGAAAGTGTCATGGATACGTGGGATTCTGGGTAATTATGTTGTCTTACAGTGGAGATGTTCTCCCGAAATGTGTTTGTCATTCTTGTTTTGGTGTGGGTTAACAGTGTGGTGCATATTAGTAAGAGTTTTAAAGTTGTTTGTATCACAACCTTCAGTGTAAACTGTATGGCTGTTGAACAACTATGCCTTGCAGTCGCGTACGTGTATATGCGAAAGCCTCAAACAACATGTCACGGGGCTGGCAAGCCGTTTGTACATGTTGTAGAAGGCGTCAAAGGCAATGGCTCCGTAGTACGCCCTTATTATTGTTATCTGGGTGACCATCAGCAGATATTCGCGAGAATGGGTGCGGCTCCCATGGTCTTCTTTGTTATGTGAAATGGGTCAAAATGGCTCTTTGAGTGGTAATGGTTGCCGACCCCTGTGATAGAGTGATTGGAGCACATACTTGTTGGGCACAAAAAAACATTCATGAAGTTTGGGTCTTTTATGAATTTATTATGGGTCTACTGAAGATGTGACCAAATCTGCTGGGTCAAAAGTATACATACAGCAATGTTAATATTTGGTTACATGTCCCTTGGCAAGTTTCACTGCAATAAGGCGCTTTTGGTAGCCATCCACAAGCTTCTGGATTAATTTTTGACCACTCTTGATAAAATTGGTGCAGTTCAGCTAAATTTGTTGGTTTTCTGATAGATACAATTTTTTTCTCCCACATTAGGAATCATTGTTTTTATTATGCAGGTGAACACGATGATCGCAAGAATAAATCAGACAACAGACTGTAAATTTTATCTTAAAGCTCTTTTTGTGGCTGTATTTTATTAAGGATTTTCTTGTTATTGGCCTCGTCAACTTGAACTAAATAAAAGATAAAAAGCTTAATCTTGGTCATTGAATGAATTTCTGTGTGAACTTCTGAAGAAAGTTGCCTTTTCTAGCTGCAGTTTAAATCTCACAAGAGTGAGTGCCTCTGACAATCCTGGACTGCATAACCATTGAAATATGTGTAGAATAAAGCTAAACATATTGACCAGCTGTTTCTATAGAAGTCAAGCATTGAAAGGTTTGAGGACTGGCAACATTCCCTGAAATCAATCAGAAGGACGTTATTGAATGCATCGGACACTTAAACTACATGCTGTCTGCAGACGAACTAATCAATCAATCAATCAATGTTTATTTCTATGTCCCTAAATCACAAATGTCTCAAACGACTGTATAAACCACTACGACTACGACATCCTCGGAAGAACCCACATAAGGGCAAGGCACTAAGCAAGTTTCTTTTTTCTACACTCTGCTGCTGCATTGAGTTATTCACCACATTCAATCTAGGAACTCTGTGTGTACTGTACTTTACTGTAACAGGGGGCGCATCAGACAAGTACTAAACCTAGCTTTTGACTTTCAAGCAACAGGCCGATTTTGAGTCGCGTCACAGATACAATGTTTAGCATTTCTTTAAATCCAAAAATCCCAAGGCCGAGCTGACTCACAGGACACTGTGCTATGCTAATTGATCAAGAAAAATCCATCGATTAGCCACACCTTTGTACAAGCCGCAAGGTGCAAAGCTTGGGAAAAAAAGTAGCGGATTACAGTCCGGAAAATACGTCAATTCTTTATTTACTAATTTATCTATTGTTGTGTTAAAGAATGTGTAGTAACAAATGTGTTAGTAATTGCTATGAAAGGAAAAGGCGTAGGATTAAATAAGCTTTGCTTCCTCGGACAAGCTGTAATGAGAAACTGTAATTAAGTATCACTTGTATGCAAGTTCGGAATAAACTAACACCATAACCACTAACTTATACGGTGTGTACACAAGAGCCGACGTGAATTCTTAAGGAATTATTTCATCACATTCAAATAACGGGAATTGGTACCCTATTGGACCAAATGAGAAAGGTACCATGCCATAACCAGGGCGTCGGAAGAGTTTATCATGTCATGCAGGGTAAAAACTCCCTTTATTCACTAGGGGTGTAACGGTCCACAAAAATTTCGGTTCGGTACGTACCTCGGTTTAGAGGTGACAGTTCGGTTCATTTTCGGTACAGTAAAAAAAAACTAAATATACATTTTTTGGTTATTTATTTACCAAATTTGTAAACAATAGCTTTATCCTTTTAACATTGGGAACACTATAATAATTCTGCCCACGTTAATCTACATTAACCTGCCTCAAGTTGTTGCTTTGATTAAATAAAATGAAAAAAACCTTTCTTCTACATATAAAAAATGCAACACTAAACAGTTTCAAGTCAACTCATCATGCTTAATTTATTACAGCATTGGGGAAGCCTGTAGTTGACTTTTATTATGTAAATGTTACATTTTTGTCAAGATGTGATAGCAGGGACCCTGCCATTCAAACTAGGCTGCTACATTACTAATGATTGATGTAAGTATAGCTGAAAAAATAGTACAATAGCAATGGAAGAGACTATTCATCCATGAACACCATGGAGTTCAATGAAAAAACAGACAGACAGGGCTTTGCTGCCACCAACACACACACACACACACACAGCAAAATGAGCTAACGTTACGCTAAAAGCTAATTAGCCTTTACCTCAAGCCTATACTGTGAGCTAGCTGAGCTGCAGTTTTAAGTTTCTAGAGGGTCAACGGGCTCATAGTGATGTTTGTAATAGTTGTGACTAGGAAGTGTTTTTTTATAATTTGGGAAGAGTAACCTGCCCGCTGCTCCCCTGCTAAACTAATATCTGCTCGACGCTGAAGCACTGACTACATCGCTTTGAATACGCACTGCTGATTGGCTCTGTATGTAACCAATCAGATGGTTGTGTGGACGGGACAATGCTTGCTGCTAAGACAGAGGCCGTAAGCAGAGCAGCTTGTGAAGACTTCTGCTAACAAACTCGTTCGGTACGCCCGCGTGCCGAATCGAAACTCGCGTACCGAAACGGTTCAATACAAATACACGTACCGTTACACCCCTATTATTCACTGATCCTTGCTCTAAAAATGGTGCCCAGAACAGTCATGAAATTCAGAGTGGAAGTCAACACTTACATTACGGAAATCTCGGAAGGGAACGAACTGCACGATGTCTCGAAGAGCCTCCTCGCCCGTGTTGGACCTCAAAACGCTAGCATCGCCATCTAAAAACTCCATGGCGGCAAAGTCTGCGTTGCCCACGCCGATTATGATGATGGACATTGGCAACTTGGAGGCCTGGACAATGGAATGACTCGTCTCATCCATGTCGCTGATGACGCCGTCTGTTATTATGAGGAGAGTGAAGTACTGCTGCAAAGGGAGGAAGAGGGATGCAGAATGGGGTATTAATCATATAGTTGGGTAGTTTCTGTGGAATTATTCTCTCTCTGGTACTTTTGGTACTGCGTTGGTGGCTTCACTTCAACGATACAGCCTTAAGGACTACTTAAAACTGTGTGTTCTAGGATCATGCAAAATACATACATTTATACCAATCCCGGGCATGAATATCTTTGTTATTATCAAAGAAACACTACCAGTTACAGTGTTCTAATATGGAAGAAGGTCCTGGAACTTTCAGAAACACTTAAAATATATATGTGATATTTGAGGCTTTGTGTAAATAGGACAATATTTAACAAATTAAAATGTGTGCACCAATGTTTTGCCAGCATCATTTAACCCCAATGAAGAGTTGATTTGAATATGATATTCATGATCATTTACATAAAAGATATGGAGGACATGACTCCGACTCAGCTTAAAGCTTAAAGGTTTCTCTTTAATCATCACACTAACACACACACACACACACCAGTTTGGCGATGCTATCACTGGTCAGTCACTCAGTAGGTTATCTCATTATCTAAGGAACATTGAGGCTTCACTCCACCCAACTATCAACTACACACGCAGACATACACATCACCCTGGTATGAGGTTGACATACACCAAATCACATTTTCCAACCCTGATTCTCATGTTCCACCAAAACCTGATTAAAAAAAAAAAAACGAAAAGGCCTGCAGTTCTTTCCTTAGAAAAAAACAATACTACACTCAGTTTATTTTAGGGCGACAGGGTACTATTATGTAGAACAAGCTCCGAAGGTTTCGAAGGATTCTCCACTACAACTACATTGTTAAGATTATATATACCGTTGACAGTTGGAGTGATTTTATATATATGTATGTATATGCATATACATACATACATATATATGCATATATATATATATATATATATATATGTATATATATATATATATATATGTATATATATATATATATATATATATATATACATACATACAAACCCCGTTTCCATATGAGTTTGGAAATTGTGTTAGATGTAAATATAAACGGAATACAATGATTTGCAAATCCTTTTCAACCCATATTCAGTTGAATGCACTACAAAGACAACATATTTGATGTTCAAACTCATAAACTTTATTCTTTTTTTTTGCAAATAATAATTATCTTAGAATTTCATGGCTGCAACACGGGCCAAAGTAGTTGGGAAAGGGCATGTTCACCACTGTGTTACATCACCTTTTCTTTTAATAACACTCAATAAACGTTTGGGAACTGAGGAAACTAATTGTTGAAGCTTTGAAAGTGGAATTCTTTCCCATTCTTGTTTTATGTAGAGCTTCAGTCGTTCAACAGTCCGGGGTCTCCGCTGTTGTATTTTACGCTTCATAATTCGCCACACATTTTCAATGGCAGACAGGTCTGGACTGCAGGCAGACCAGGAAAGTACCCACACTTTTTTTTTTACAAAGCCACGCTGTTGTAACAATGCTGAATGTGCCTTGGCATTGTCTTGCGGAAATAAGCAGGGGCGTCCATGAAAAATACGGCGCTTGGATGGCAGCATATGTTGTTCCAAAACCTGTATGTACCTTTCAGCATTAATGGTATCTTCACAGATGTGTAAATTACACATGCCTTGGGCACTAATGCACCCCCATACCATCACAGGTACTGGCTTTTGAACTTTGGGTCGATAACAGTCTGGATGGTTTGCTTCCCCTTTGGTCCGGATGACACAATGTTGAATATTTCCAAAAATAATTTGAAATGTGGACTTGTCAGACCACAGAACACTTTTCCACTTTGCATCAGTCTATTTTAGATGATTTCGGGCCCAGAGAAGGCAGCGGCGTTTCTGGATGTTGTTGATAAATGGCTTTTGCTTTGCATAATAGAGCTTTAACTTGGACTTACAGATGTAGGGATGAACTGTATTTAGTGACAGTGGTTTTCTGAAGTGTTCCTGAGCCCATGTGGTGATATCCTTTAGAGATTGATGTCGGTTTTTGATACAGTGCCGTCTGAGGGATCAAAGGTCACGGTGATTCAATGTTGGTTTCCTGCCATGCCGCTTACGTGGAGTGATTTCTCCAGATTCTCTGAACATTTTGATGATATGTAGATGTTGAAATCACTACATTTCTTGCAATTGCACTTTGAGAAATATTGTTCTTAAACTGTTTGACTATTTGCTCAAGCAGTTGTGGACAAAGTGGTGTACCTCGCCCCATCCTTTCTTGTGAAAGACTGAGCATTTTTTGGGAAACTGTTTTTGTACCCAATCATGGCACCCACCTGTTCCCAATTACCCTGCACACCTGTGAGATGTTCCAAATAAGTGTTTGATGAGCGTTCCTCAACTTTATCAGTAAAATGTATTGCCACCTTTCCCAACTTTTTTGTCATGTGTTGCCTGCATCAAATTCTAAACTTAATGATTATTTGCAAAAAAAAAATATTCATCAGTTTGAACATCATATATGTTGTCTTTGTAGTATATTCAATTGAATATGGGTTGAAAATGATTTGCAAATCATTGTATTCCGTTTATATTTACATCTAACACAATTTCACAACTCATATGGAAACGGGGTTTGTATATATATATATATATATATATATATATATATATATATATATATTTGTGTGTGTGTGTTGTTTATCCGTCTTATCTCCCTCTTGTCCCCACAATTTCCCCCTCAGTCCTTTGTTTTCCTCTTTCTATCCCCTCCTGCTCTGGTCCGGCTCTGCCAAACACGAATATAATTGCATTTAATAAAGTCAAATACAAATAAGGCAAGAAGAGAAGTATCCCACACTTCTTGTTTGTAAAGTAAACATGGGCATCTACAACAACAATGTTATGTGGCTGGACAGGACAAAAAAAATTAAATCAATTCATGGTGAAATCCAACAAAAAACAAAACACTTAACTGTTAATTTCAATAGTTTTTGTATTTGTTTTCCTAAAAATCTAGTTATTTTAATTTATATTTTAACTACCGGTATATGTTTTGCAGAGTAGATAAGAAATATAGTGAGAAAAAAAAAATACAATAGAATTGATTAAAAAACACTACAGTAATTGCATGAAGTAATGCAATAATAATGTTTTGCATTTATGTTGGAGAGTGGACCACTATGGTATCTCATTGCAGTTGCTTTTCCATCAAACACACCATCAGCAGCTTCTTCATATGTTCATGGATAAATGTTAGTCGTTTAGTATTTATCCTAACATCTTTGGCTGGCTTTAGACTCATTCTGCTTTATTTCAGCTTATCCGAGTCTACTCCACAAGCGGTCCTGTTTGATCTTATTTAATTCAATAAATATCATCAGCTTCTACTTCTCAGCACTGTCCTTCACACTCACTGTCTTTCTGCCCATTATTGGAAAAAAAGTTAGGTTATTTTTTAGCTTTTGCTAATGCTCGAGTAAGACCAGATGTTTTGGTTGGATCTTCCGTGTTTCACTGAGATATTTTCTAAACCAACTAGATTCCTTTTGCTTAAAGTAAAAATAATGAAATAGTTTTATATATTTTAAAAGTTTTTATAAAATATGTTTGTGGTACTTGGAGAGCCAAGTGTTTTCTGAGGTGGTACTTGGTGAAAACAAGTCTGACACCCACTGCACTAGTGTATCTCACTTTCTGTTTGGGAATTGGATTCCACGAAATGTTACGCAGCAAACACGCTACTTTGTACATACAATACAAATACGAAAATTGGAGCAAAAATTTCAATCAAAAACAGAATAGTAAGAAAATCGGGGTCTCTGCGTACTATGCAAGAATTACGACATCCTTTGCAAGTAGTCGACATTGTTGCATTTTCAGTAGGGTGTTGAGCAGACAATTAACATGTGAAAAAGTGAGATGTTGGCACCTACCGCTGCTTTCTCTTGTTGAAGGGCCTGGCCAGCAAAACGAGCTACGTGGTTAATAATTGGAGCAAAGTTTGTTGGCCCGTAAAAACGGATGTGGGGTAGACAAGCAGAGTAAGCTTGTGCAATGCCTTCTACACCTATAAAAGAAAGAGAAAAAAAAACAACAACATAGGGAATTAAAGGAATTGACATTGTTACAGTCTATACAATGCACAAAATATAGTATATATTTATTTGCTTTCATATACTACAGTACTTCAACAAATTGAAAATAAGATGTCACTGAAGTAAGGACTTATATCCTAAATTGAAGATTTAATAAAAATAAATAGAAGCTACTTCATGCATTTGCATGCCTGAGAACTGGTGGTTATGAGTGAAGAACTACAAACCCTGTTTCCATATGAGTTGGGAAATTGTGTTGGATGTAAATATAAACGGAATACAATGATTTGCAAATCCTTTTCAACCCATATTCAATTGACTGCAATAGAAAGACAGATATTTGATGTTCAAACTCAAACTTTATTTTTTTGGGAAAATAATCATTAACTTAGAATTTCATGGCTGCAACACGTGCCAAAGTAGTTGGGAAAGGACATGTTCACCACTCTGTTACATCACCTTTTCTTTTAACAACACTCAATAAACGTTTGGGAACTGAGGAAACTAATTGTTGAAGCTTAGAAAGTGGAATTCTTTCCCATTCCTGTTTTATGTAGAGCTTCAGTAGTTTAGTCTCCGCTGTTGTATTTTACGCTTCGTAATGCGCCATACATATTCGATGTGGGACAGGTCTGGACTGCAGGCGGGCCAGGAAAGTACCTGCACTCTTTGACTACGAAGCCACGCTGTTGTAACACGTGGCTTGGCATTGTCTTGCTGAAATAGGCAGGGGCGTCCGTGATAACGTTGCTCCAAAACCTGTAGGGACCATTCAGCATTAATGGTGCCTTCCCAGATGTGTAAGTTACCCATGCCTTGGGCACTAATACACCCCCATACCATCAGAGATGCTGGCTTTTGAACTTTGCGCCAATCCGAATGGTTATTTTCCTCTTTCTTCTGGAGGACACCACGTCCTCTGTTTCCAAATATAATTTGAAATGTGGACTCGTCAGACCACAGAACAGTTTTCCACTTTGCATCAGTCCATCTTAGATGAGCTCGGGCTCAGGGAAGTAGGTCGCGTTTTTGGGTTTTGTTAATAAATGGGTTTTGCTTTGCGTAGTAGAGTTTTAACTTGCACTTACAGATGTAGCGACCAACTGTTGTTACTGACAGTGGTTTTATGAAGTGTTCCTGAGCCCATATGGTGATATCTTTTACACACTGATGTCGGTTTTTGATGCAGTACCGCCTGAGGGATCAAAGGTTCGTAATATCATCGCTTACGTGCAGTGATTTCTCCAGATTATCTGAACCTTTTGATGATTTTACGGACCGTACATGGTAAACTCCCTAAATTCCTTGCAATAGCTCGCTGAGAAATGTTGTTCTAAAACTGTTCGACAATTTGCTCACAAAGTGGTGACCCTCGTCCCATCCTTCTTTGTGAATCACTTAGCATTTCATGGAAGCTGCTTTTATACCCAATCATGGGACCCAACTGTTCCCAATTAGCCTGCACACCTGTGGGATGTTCCATATAAGTGTTTGATGAGCATTCCTCAACTTTATCAGTATTTATTGCCACCATTCCCAACTTCTTTGTCACGTGTTGCTGGCATCAAATTCTAAAGTTAATTATTATTTGCAAAAAAAAAAAATGTTCATCAGTTTGAACATCAAATATGTTGTCTTTGTAGCATATTCAACTGAATATGGGTTGAAAATGATTTGCAAATCATTGTATTCCGTTTATATTTACATCTAACACAATTTTCCAACTCATATGGAAACGGGGTTTGTACAAGCTGTTGATCTTTGAAAGACTTGACGCTTCAAGCAGTTGACAAAATAAATAGTGTTCTTGTAACAGATGACAGCAGATATTGTAAACCTAATTTCCCTACGTCTTAAGAGCTGTGCTGTTATTGTTGATGTTGCATCACCGCAGGCGCCTGAGGATGGACGTCAGATGCACTGTTGCTTGGTAAGAGTTTGTCAAAGGATGTTATCGAAGGCGGAACATTTGAGCCAAAGACGATCAGGAAGATTCAAACTCTCCCCCACAGAGTGGGCAGACATCAGAGTCTGACTTCCCTGTGAGGTGCATCCATCTGCATAGGGTTGGATAATGGCCACTGCGGAATAGGACGAAACGGGTGAGGTCCTCCATCCTTAGGATACTTCCTTGGGCGATGTTGCGTTTGCATGTGAACAGGGCTTGGGAGTGGGGATGTTCGCAGTTGGGGATCTTAACTCCCCACCAGATGACAGCCTTCCTCGTTGAAGGATCCGGGTCCATCTGGAGGATTGCAGTGTGCAGAGTCTCAGACAATCTGCAGTCCCTTTGTTTCGGCAATTTGAGATTTGGTAGTTGCATCTTGCTGGTCTGGGTTACCAACGGCTTCGACAAGCGTTTCTAAATCACAGGCAACGGGTGTGAGATCCAATTGTCTGTACTCATAAGCCAGCTAAAGGTGGCTTCAAGTGTCGTATTTCTGCTGAGAAGAAACTGCTGCAGACACCCGTGCCATCCATGAAGAACTTCTTGTCCCCTGAGTATCACCATCATGGCTCCTCCAATGGTGGAGACGCCAACCGGAGATCTGCAAGTCCCTTTCACCCACCTCATTGACGGTATGCTGGACTTTCTCCAACTGGACAGTTTGCGGCATCGATTTATCTGCGCGTCAGGAAGATATGTGCCGGGGGTTGGCGTTCCCAGGGGGGAAGGAGACGTGTTTCACCAACTTAACCGCTGAGGAGCAAGTTGAGGTATTCTATGTTCAGGAGAGTTGAGCCGTGCCAGTCTTTCGCCGTCAGATGGTTAGACTCTGTGTGATTCAGCTTGCTGGAGTCAGTCGTCCGCCTTTAGAAGCGGCATGGTTTTGTAAGGGGGCTCCCAGGGAGAGAGGTGGGCCTTTTTCAGGACAAAGTCTTCGGGAGTGGACTGGGGGTAGCCAGTAATGGCTCTGGTAGCGTTGAGCTGAGCACTTTCAAGATTGTTAAGGTTTGTTACTGAGAGCCAGGAGGCCCAGGCCTGGGAGTTGTACTCTGCAAGTGATAGCTGTGTGGCGATGTAGACAACCTGTCAGCTGTGCAGGACAATGAGATGACCGCGTTGGATGACTGGCCATTGCTAGAGTAGTGCCATGACCCAGATGTTTTATGCTGCTTTGATAGTTTTTATAATTAAGGCATCACATTTGATGGTTTATAATGCACCAAATTGTTACATTGTATTAAAAAAGTGTCGCACCCCCATTTTGAAATACCTCTTGAAAAAAGTAACAGGTTATTAAAAAATGCATTAAAAAACTATTTTAAATGTGGCATTATGCAATAATGAGGTGAATGTGTATAACATTACGTAATAATGCATTGTTACACACGTTACTTTTTTCGTAATACAGTCTAGGGCTGGGCGACATATCGACTTTGGAAGATATATCGATATATTTAAAAAAAAGATATGACTTAAGAAAATATCGTAATACCATGAATTATCATGAATTGATTAACGTGGACCCCGACTTAAACAAGTTGAAAAACTTATTTGGGTGTTACCATTTAGTGGTCAATTGTACGGAATATGTACTGAACTGTGCAATCTACTAATAAAAGTATCGATCAATCAATAAAAAAAACGATATTTATTTCACGTTAAACTTCCCAAACGCCGCTTATTTGTTGTGTTCCTTGTTCTCCCCCGTTCCCCCTCCATGGGCTACTAACACCCCCCCCCCCCCCCTGCACCTACAGTATAAGAACATGCATGATTGGTTGGTTGTTTACTACGATAAGTTAAGGACAGGCCAATCAGAGGCAAGATAGGGCGGGTCATCGAACCAGGAAGGGAAATCAAAAAGTGCCTACCTGCAAGTGTATTTCTTTATCTGAGTTTCATACATTTTGTATTATTTGCGCAGCTATGTTATTTATTTTATGTAGAAATAATATTTTGATGGCTTCACGGTGGCAGAGGGGTTAGTGCGTCTGCCTCACAATACGAAGGTCCTGCAGTCCTGGGTTCAAATCCAGGCTCGGATCCAGGCTCAAGCATTTTAGCCTAACATTAGATCTTTCTGTGTGGAGTTTGCATGTTCTCCCCGTGAATGCGTGGGTTCCTTCTGGGTACTCCGGCTTCCTCCCACTTCCAAAGACATGCACCTGGGGATAGGTTGATTGGCAACACTAAATTGGCCCTAGTGTGTGAATGTGAGTGTGAATGTTGTCTGTCTATCTGTGTTGGCCCTGCGATGAGGTGGCGACTTGTCCAGGGTGTACCCCGCCTTCCGCCCGATTGTAGCTGAGATAGGCACCAGCGCCCCCCACGACCCCGAAAGGGAATAAGCGGTAGAAAATGGATGGATGGATGGATGGATAATATTTTGATTATGTTATGTAATTCTGTGCTACTTAAACAGTTTTAATTTCTGTGCTGATAATATCCTTCTTCACAAACTGGGTTAATAAGTGCCACTAAGTGTTTATAGTACAGTTGTCATTCACTTCAATTTCACTGAATATCGCTCAAAAATGAATATATTTATATGTATATTTTAACCAAAAAATATATTGAGATATATATCAAATATCGAAAATCTACTTTTTCGTCCATATCGCCCACCCCTAATACTGTCCATGTTTAGTGATACAGTCATCTCTCGCCACATCCCTGATTTTAAATATTTTCTAAAACGTATTGTACAATTTTTTTGGGTCCTAAATTAAGCATTTAAAGCCAAAAAAAAAGGCTAAATAAATTAAAATATCAATATTACAGTAGTATTGGTTCACCAAAGGAGTCCAAACCAATCAGAGAGCGCTGTTTAGTATCGTAGCCACTGATTGGCTCAGCATTACTATATGGGAATAAAAGAGTGTATAACGTATTTCCTTGAATTGCCGCCGGGCATATAGTATGCGCCTGCCCTGAATTACTGCCGGGTCAAACTCGCGTCGCAAAATAATTAGCGCATGCTTAGTATTACCGCCTGGTCAAACTCGTGACGTCACGAGTGACACTTCCCCTGTCATCATTTTCAAAATGGAGGAGGCTGATTTCAATACCGGTAATTTGAAATCGCATAAAGGGAAAAAGATTAAGAGCTATTCAGTAGGATTTAATGTCCAAGCTTACATCACACTCACATTTTTACTGTATGCCATTGGTAAGTGCCGGAGTGAGAAGAGGTTTTAAAATAATTAGCGCATGCTTACTTTTACCGCATGCCTTTGGTAAGCGCAGGACTGAGAAGGAGTTTTAAATTAGTTAGCGCCCCGGCGGCAATTCAAGGAAGTACGGTAAATGACTGAAGGCTGTTATTTCATGTCTCAAGGACTCTCATAATGCTTCGGTAGTAAAAAGTTGTAAACATGTTTTTTTATAGTCTAAATATTAAAATATTTGATATATGATGAATAATTCCTACTCCCCAGAGATTTGTTTATCACAACCATTTTTGGAACCAATTAACAGCAATAAACGAGGAATGACTTTATCTCTAATATGCACTGTACCACTGAAATACATTTTGCATGACTTCATTAAATGAAACATACCAAATAAAACCTTTGTTGATGCTGTTCGATAACTTGCAATATTTAATACATCATTTTTTTCAAAACATTATTAGACATATTGCATGTTTGGTCTTGGAGTTATGCTTATATAACTTTCATTTTTAGTATGACACTTATACTGTCATATTGAGTAAAAAAAAAACAATGTTTTGTGTTTGCAAACCTTATAAAAGATCATGTTCCTGGTAAAACTCACAAAAGCACATTATTTCAGGCATTATTAGACTTTTTGTATTGGTTGGTTTAGGAGTTGTTTGAATAAATTTGTAATGCTTTTTTCCGCATTATCTCAGGATTCTAAGAACATTACTGTCATATTGAGTAAAAAAAACAAATTTTTGTGTTTGCAAAACTCACAAAAGCATCTGATTCTAGTAAAACTCACAGAGATACATTAATACAGGTATTATTAGACATTGCATGTTTGGTTTTGGAGTTATGTTTATACAACTGTCCTTTTGAGTGTGACAGTTATACTGTTAAAAACTCCATCCATCCATCCATTTTCTACCGTTTATTCCCTTTCGGGGTCGCGGGAGGCGCTGGCGCCTATCTCAGCTACAATCGGGCGGAAGGCGGGGTACACCCTGGACAAGTCGCCACCTCATCACAGGGCCAACACAGATAGACAGACAACATTCACACTCAAATTCACACACTAGGGCCAATTTAGTGTTGCCAATCAACCTATCCCCCAGGTGGAAGTGGGAGGAAGAGGGAGGAAGCCGGAGTACCCGGAGGGAACCCACACATTCACGGGGAGAACATGCAAACTCCACACAGAAAGATCCCGAGCCTGGATTTGAACCCAGGACTGCAGGACCTTCGTATTGTGAGGCAGACGCACTAACCCCTCTTCCACTGTGAAGCCATAACAGTTATACTGTTAAAAACTAATTTTTGTATTTGCAATTATTTGTGTTGTTTAGTTGTACGCCCCATTTAAATCTGTACGACAACAATGTCACGTAGGTCATCATGAAGCCTGTATCAAATGTATTAATACATACCTGAGCAGAAGGGGTTTGTGGGGTTAAAGTTGATGGCAAATTCATGTGAAACCTAAAAAAACGACAAGAATGACAAACTAAGTCTTATACTGCATTGCACTCTAAATATTACTGAGTCCATTTCTCGCACAGTATCCCTCCTACCCTGTGTTAATGTGTATGTATGTATGTGTGTGTGTGTGTGTGCATGTTTGAGTGCATGCTTCGCTCTCTCTTTTGTCCTTTTCATCAGTACAGCGCCATGGCAACACAGATGGGTTAACAATTGCAGAATGATGCGAATATGCAAGTATAATGCCTGCTTTTATCCGTGTGTGTTTGTGTAGTACATACAGCACAATGTTGTTGTACTATAATGATACAGTACATGTTGAAAACACATCTGTCTACATGACACACACACACACACACACACACACACACACACATATATACTGTATGTACAGCAATGACCGACAAACACACATCTACCTTCCAGTCTGGTGGAAGTTGGGCTCCAAATCCCAGAGCAGGAAACATTTTGTCACTGAGGGGGAAACCATGGCAACAGATTGCAATAGTAGTTAAACCCTTTTTCACGTTCCAATTCAACACGCTGCATTTAGACAACAGTGGAAATCTTGTTACCTGCTTCTCAAAGAAACATAATCATGCGCATGCATATTTATGCTAAGACAAGCTGTGTGCTGGAAGGAAACTGAAGCAATTTTGACAAATAGTCCCTCACTGCATGCCTCATTTTGTACAGTGCAGGTATCTTTTATTCCCTAAAATGTAGGAACCAGGGCTATTGTAATATTGAAATGTAAATATTTTAGAATCTGATTGGTTTTGTTTGCATTTGTATTTTTCTAGCCCAGTGCTTATTAATAACCACCAACAATGTGTGTGAAGTTTCTTGATAAGACTTACCAGAAATGGGCAATACAGCCGAAAAATCTATATTGAAATACATTTTGCAGCTCTTTGCGATAACAATACAGTGGGGCAAAAAAGTATTTAGTCAGCCACCGATTGTGCAAGTTCTCCCACTTAAAATGATGACAGAGGTCTGTAATTGTCATCATAGGTACACTTCAACTGTGAGAGACAGAATGTGAAACAAAAATCCAGGAATTCACATTGTAGGAATTTTAAAGAGTTTATTTGTAAATTATGGTGGAAAATAAGTATTTGGTCAACCATTCAAAGCTCTCACTGATGGAAGGAGGTTTTGGCTCAAATTCTCACGATACATGGCCCCATTCATTCTTTCCTTAACACGGATCAATCGTCCTGTCCCCTTAGCAGAAAAAAAGCCCCAAAGAATGATGTTTCCACCCCCATGCTTCACAGTAGGTATGGTGTTCTTGGGATGCAACTCAGTATTCTTCTTCCTCTAAACACGACGAGTTGAGTTTATACCAAAAAGTTCTATTCTGGTTTAATCTGACCACATGACATTCTCCCAATCCTCTGCTGTATCATCCATGTATCCATTTTGGTATAAACTCAACTCGTCGTGTTTGGAGGAAGAAGAATACTGAGTGGCATCCCAAGAACACCATACCTACTGTGAAGCATTGAGGTGGAAACATCATGCTTTGGGGCTGTTTTTCAGCTAAGGGGAGAGGACGATTGATCCGTGTTAAGGAAAGAATGAATGGGGCCATGTATCGTGAGATTTTGAGCCAAAACCTCCTTCCATCAGTGAGAGCTTTGAATGGTTGACCATATACTTATTTTCCACCATAATTTACAAATAAATTCTTTAAAATTCCTACAATGTGAATTCCTGTATTTTTTTTTCACATTCTGTCTCTCACAGTTGAAGTGTGCCTGCGATGAAAACTACAGACCTCTGTCATCATTTTAAGTGGGAGAACTTGCACAATCGGTGGCTGACTAAATACTTTTTTGCCCCACTGTATATATCACAATAGCACAAATTATTATTTATGACTATTTTAAAACGAGTTAAAATGGATCCTAAATTTGGCTGCTGTTAAAATGTAATGGGCCCTTTATAAGCTGTTGTTTGTAATACTTTGTATTAGTCTTGGGCGATGCTACAAATTTGGTTATCGATCCAATACCAAGTAGTTACAGGGGCAGTATTGGTCATATCAATGTTCATACTTAAAATGTTCCAGACCATTGCATGATTAAATTTTTAATCAACTGTAATCTGACAAAAACTCCGTATAGTGATGTAACAATATCAATTAAATATTCAAATTATTTCCTTAACCGCATTTTTTTTTTTGCCTAAAAAATGAATAAAGCAATAGCGCAAAAATTAAACTAAATCAAACACAAATATCGGCTCATATTTCTTGAGATTGTTAACAATAACAAAAAAGGATTTAGTGATTGTAAAAAAATATCAGTCTAATTACTGTAGTGTAGACCAATATGTGATACTAAACTTGTTATCATTAGTGTTGATATTTGTAATCGATTGGGTAATCAAGAGCTTTAGATTGCTTTGCTTATTTGTATCCTGTCATTTAGCATGTTTAGTTATTCGTTATCCTATGATCATATTAGTCATAATAATACTTGTAGGTAACATAGTTTGCCGCTATGGAAGCGAGGATTAGTGATTTAGAAGCAGCTTCACACTGTGGAGAGACATTACCCGCTAGCGAGGAGGCTAAATTGCGTTGACGCGTTTGTTCTCGTGTCGCTGTCAAATTTACAGGACAGAGCAAGAATTGTATCGACACGCATTCGTATTACAAGCTCTATCGTCGGCCAAAGGTATATAATTTATATCGCACATCGTGTATATCACGCAACCCTAACACTTCCCCATGTACATTTTTTTTTAACCCGGGAGAACAGAGATGTGTATTTCATGGCAAAAAAACAACAATAGAGATTTAAAAACTATCTCGCTTATATGTTTAGGATTGGATTTTGAATTTGACCATGGCATGCGGTTATTCAGCCTCCTTGGTGTGGCTCCCTTCTGTGAATAATTCTTACACTGAAGTAGAGACATTTTTGCAAAGAATTTCCTATTTTCCAACTCTCTCTGAGACCATGAATGTGTCCTGATTGGATGAGTGCGAGGAAGGTAAGGAAAAGTGAGGGGGAGTGTACGACCCAACCAAAAAATAAAATCACAAAATTAAACAGCTTGAGTCTGCAAATATATTATAATAAATAAATCATATATTTATTATTTTGGCTGTAAAATCAAGTAATAATTAACACTTAAAAAAATGTATAGCCTGTGTAATGTTTTGCGGCTCTTTAGTGGAAGTCGGGGCAAAACAGGTCTTTTGGTAGGAAAGGGTTTTCGACTCCTACATTAGAATATTCGTATCATCAATGGGGATTACTGATCAAGTTTAATATTAAGGAAGAAAGTGAAGCTCACAGATAAGACAGACTCCTCAGACTTGTCAGAAATGCTGGTGTGTTTATAAACTTTTGATAATTTTTTGTTTCCATGTCTTTAAGCTGCAACCAGGAACGTGCAGTGTGTATCTAGGTATGTGAATTTAGACTGTGTGAATTGAAACTCACGTGTCGTAGTCTTGTATGATTTGTCCCACGGCTAAAATAGCAGCAAGATACTCGTTGCTGCCCAATGGGTTGATGTAATGGAGGGAAGAAGGCTCTCGAGGATTTCCATTGGAGGCTGTGAAGTCTATTCCAACCTATGGAAACACAGACGTACAAATTGTGAACATTCTTTGAGTTTTGATTTTCCTGAAGGAACTCTCCTGAAGGAATCAATAAAGTACTATCTATCTATCCATTCTTTGAGTCACGGTGACTGTTATTGTTAAAAATGTTTTTTTTGTTTGTTTTTTTAATCCCTCAACGAATCAAAAAGATTATGGCACAGCCAAAAAATATAAGGTTGTACGTGACAATAATGATAGTCTTTGAAA
This sequence comes from Nerophis ophidion, assembly GCF_033978795.1. NCBI lineage: Eukaryota > Metazoa > Chordata > Actinopteri > Syngnathiformes > Syngnathidae > Nerophis > Nerophis ophidion. The sequence continues at coordinate 34,163,755 of NC_084622.1, forward strand.
ACCACAGCAAGGCACATAGGTCATTCTCCAAGATATTGCTGGGTTGCAATCATGTGACCTAGAGGCACTTCGGCGTTTCAGGCAATGGTCTAACGTCCCAATGTATATCAGTACTGTTTATTTACCTGCATCACTGCAGATTTGGGCGTATTTTGAAAGGTTTAGAGCAGGGGTGTCAAACTAATTTTAGAACGGGGGCCACAGGGAAAAAAATCTTCTCCCAAGTGGGCCGGACTGGTAAAATTTCAGCACGATAACTTAACAATAACTTCAGATTGTTTTCTTTGTTTAAAAATACAACAAGCACATTCTGAAAATGTACAAATCATAATGTTGTTGTTGTTTTTACACTTACAAGATGCAGTTAATAGTATTCTACTTGTATTTGTTGTTATTTATACTTTCTGAATAAATGATGTGATAATGTTCATCAGTCAACTCATTGGTGTTCATTTTCAATATATCAAGTGACAAAAAATATATCTAAATCAAATTACAGTATGTTGTTTATGTAGTTTGATCATTTTCCTCGACAGGTGCACTAACGTGGTTTATTTTTGTTTTACATATATTGCATCATCTACAAATATACAAAGGATTGCTATTGCGACATCTAGTGGACACATTTAGAACAGCACTTTCTTTCATTCAAAAATTTCAGGTTAATTTTAATACTTGGCAAACTCATTCCGCTGGCCAGATGAAACCTGTTCGTGGGCCTGCTCCGGCCCTTGGGCCGTACGTTTGACACCCCTGGTTTAGAGGCAAATATATAGACCTCACTTCTTTTGATACTCGCATGTATTTGGAAAAGAAACATTTAGAGGCACATCATATATTTATATCTGAGGGGTCCACAAATTAAACATTTATCAGTAAAAGACGATGTTGGATTTATTCGTGCATCGCTAAATTAAGTATTTGATTGACATAACAAGTACCGTGCTGCTGTGATCGTGACGCTAACGAGAACAAGGATTTGCAGTTTATTTCCTGCTACAAAAACTAGTCTCATTTACAATTAATTTCTGCAGTTTTTATGGTTTGAAGTTCATATTCTGTATCATGTTTTTAAGCAATGGATATCCCTGTTGTTCCGCAATGTTTGCTAGCAATATCAAGATTCAGTATATGCTGCTGAGCCTAGCAGATATTTATTCATCTAGTTTGTTACTAAAATTGGGGATATTTTCTTTATAACAAATACGTTATAATGTGGTCATCCGTGTCGAATAAAGCACTTTCCTGCACAACAACAACTACACTTTTACTTTCTGTTATGAAAATGGACAATGAAAATAAGTTGGATTGGATCAACAATCACAATATTTATTACTAGGACTTACCATGACGTTAGTTTATTTGCACAATCAGGTTTTTGTAGTTGAATTTAGGCATAGCAACCACAAAAGAACACAAAATAATGAGATCTGTTGTCCTTTCCTTACATTTAGTTCTGCTATCAAACACTACTAATATAGTACAGAATAAACTCAATTGCATCAGAGAAAGCATCTCAACAAACCAAATGTTCGAACATTTTACAAAGTGATCGTTGCAAACACAAACGGTCCGATTCTATTCCACAAGATGAGTTATATTTTCAAGAGCCATTTCCTTTGACGTACTTTTGTTTTTTTCCCTGACTTTATTACCTGTATGAACCACTTCTTTAGGGACCCTCTGAACGCTATTTCCTATCGCTCTATTTGAATGATTTTAACATCCAAGAACATAACAGCAATACGATATTTTCTACTCAAACTCTGCACTCACTCTCATTTGTTTTAATGCTACAGTTAAGCTTTGTGACCTCCGTGTGATTTAAGCCACAAAGAAGAAAAACGGATGTGACTTCATATGCAACCCACCTATTCATGCTCTAAATCTGTCCAGATCAAAAAAAACATTCTTAACGATAATACAAGAGTAAAAATATTATTGAGGGACAAGTTATGACAGTTATAGTGGATAATATTTGGGGTGTAGTTATGAGTTGTATATTTCAGCCGACATAGGGGAAGCACTAAAGTTTGTTTGAATCCAAACCATAACCCTTATTTGAACTTTAATCTGATTCCTCACTGGGTCAATTTTGGAGTTTTGATCGATATGATAGTTGGATGTAGGACCGCAAACCACTCAATCCACATTCTAAAAAAGGTATCACACAATAATAGTGATGGGTAACAAATTTGGTAGTATTGTAAGTCAGTCGGTACTACCAAACTGTGCCATATTTCGATACCTTTGTTGACGTCACATCCGATTGCAGACGGAGCACTTGTCGAGGAAAGAATCAGTCAAGCAACACTTGATGGTTCAGCCTAACTGCTCTCAGTCAAAGCAATTAAATATTGAAACTTCCTACCACTCACCACCAGAAACTCACCTTAATAAGTAGATTAAACTTTACCAAGTATGTGACCACACTCTTTAATGTCCTTTTTAATGATTTGAATTTTATTTGTGCTTCTGCATTTGTTCGTATATTTCTGTTGCCTGCCAATAGAAACAAGTGTGCTATAATCTGGCATACAGCTGTATTTTTGCAGATGTTCCCTCATATGCAATGGCCTTAATAAATAAATAAAGAAGCAATGTTGCAATTTTCGATGCCAACAAAGCAAGTATGACTGAAGGAAAACATTCGGATTTAAAGCAAGGCTTCAATTTTCCAAAATGCATTAGCTTGATGCTAATTTACATTGGCTTTGCCATACACATGCTACTGTTTCGCAGTTGCCATTTTACATGGTGATTTCAACACATCCAAAATTGGTAATGTAAACTACCAATACAAATGTGAAATAAATACAATACTTACAGCATAAACACTTTGTAGGGCGCATCATAAGACTAGACTGTCACATTCAACTTCATGGCAAAGGCTACTTCCTAGCTAGAGCAACATACTGTAGCCTATACATCACTGCCATCTAACGTCTTGGAATCGCAACTATATGCAAAGTCTGCCTTATAATACTTGCAAATGGGACATAAATTTAAGAAAATTTATGTCCCAATTGAGATGGGGTTTTTTTTAACAAATAACATGCATTAACACATTTGAACACATGCAGAAGTACTGTAAATGGGTTTTGGTAAGTATCGGTAATGATTCCCATTTGCTGGCATACGGTACCGTATCCATTCAAAGATGAAAGTTACCCATTCTTACACTATAATATTTCAATATAACATACACATGTGCACAGCTAAGTCACTTTTACACACATGATTATGGCTTATTATTGTATTGCCCGGCTCTGCAGATGCCATCTCGGAAATAAAACTACCAGAATAGCCCCTCCACCAGAAGGAGGGCTATTTTAACACAGACAATAACAGAGTGGCAACGTGATGACATGCAGAGAATTGATGGAAACACGTTTACACATGAGCCCAAACAATAAATGAGATGGAGACTGACACGTTTTTGCCTCAAGCAATGAAAATGCAGTTTGTGTGCTGATAGGAACAGTTAACCTTGTAACTGCCAATGTCACAGTCTAAACTAGCTATAAATTAAACATGTAGACATAACTCATTTTTATTACTACTGCTTTGACAAGTCAGCACTCAAATTTGCAGCATCATCTTGCATGTTAAAGAATATATATCAAACACATACGCTTTTTATTCATACAGGGAAAAAGGTGATAAATGTTTGAGTACCACTATAACATTTAGAAAAATGGTATGGTATTAAGAAAGATTAGCAGAGATAAGTATGGTGTCGATATAATCACGGCACTACTGTATGTGTTTACCTCGGGGCTTGATCTCATAATAATAATAACAATAATATTAACAGCATGTTAGAGTTGTAAAGCTGTGCAGTTTCAATAATCAGGGCTACTTTAAATCACTTCACTGGAATAATACTTCAACAGCTGAGCCCCGGCTTTACCGTATGTACTAAAAACAACTAAATACAAAATACTAAACGTTTTGAATAACAGTGTGAGCAGCACTGACTATGTACTGTAATAGTTTATGATCCGCCACACAGCTTATCAAGCCCATCTGGAGCATGAATTTGATGTGCTAAAACATGACATTTCAGAAGCTATTAAACCATTTCCCCCCAGTGATCTCTGGCGCTAGACATTATTACTTTGATAACTGTGAAGTTGGTGACAGTGGGGAATGCCGCCATTCTGTTCCCAACACATTCGTAGCCCCAAGCTATTTATAATTGTTCACACAATATACACTTAACATAAGATGAAAAGCACACCCTACAAGCTCTGAGGAATATTAAACAAGGAACAATGCTGTACTTCAGTCCACATTACTGTACTAGAGAACAGGGGTTCTTGTTGTTTTGGGTTCTTTTTGACTTTTCCAATACAGAGGGTCCGCTTAAACAAGGGAATAGGTTTGATTTTAAGATTGGTGGGGACACAAAAGTGCTCCAAGGCAGCACTCTGAAAGTTTCCTTTTTTTTTTTTACATTAGCAATCATAATTTCACGTCATGCAGATGTTATAGGGTAAAGCAACTAAAATGAAAGCAAAGGAGACAACTTGGAAGAGTTCTCATCTTTACTCTTTAGTGTAGGGCTGTAGTGCAACTGTGCATCATACTGTCAATTAACATAGCCTACTGTCCATCAACAACATCAGAAATACATTCATGCAATACAACATTGTAAATAACCATAAATGAACTGTAATAATCTTTTCCCCAACTTGTGTTTAAATCACTCACAATTTTTCCCTTCAACTACTTCTTTCTATTGCTGATTTTGTACTGTAAATATGTTTGTCACTAATACTCAAATACAAGCAGATTAGTGTCCACAGGTTGTTCCTATTTGAAAGAGCCAAACACATGCCTCCGCCGGACAGTAACAGAAATTAACTGCTGGCCAAAAATATGTTGATGCATGACATATACATTAAAGGGGAACATTATCACCAGACCTATGTGAGCGTCAATATATACCTTGATGGTGCAGAAAAAAGACCATCTATTTTTTTAACCGATTTCTGAACTCTAAATGGGTGAATTTTGGCAAATTAAACGCCTTTCTGTGTATCGCGCTGGAGGCGATGACGTCAGAATGTGACGTCGCCGAGGTAACACACCCACCATTTTCATTTTCAACACATTACAAACACCGGGTCTCAGCTCTGTTATTTTCCGTTTTTTTGACTATTTTTTGGAACCTTGGAGACATCATGCCTCGACGGTGTGTTATCGGAGGGTGTAACAACACTAAGAGGGAGGGATTCAAGTTGCACCACTGGCCCGAAGATGCGAAAGTGTCTGCCGCCAGACCCCCATTGAATGTGCCAGTGTCTCCACATTTGACCGGCGATGCTAAGGCAGACATGGCACAGAGATGTATGGATAACCTGCAAATGCATTTGCAACGATAGTCAACGAAATCACAAAGGTGAGTTTTGTTGATGTTGACTGCCAGCTAATCGATGCTAACATGCTATTTACCGGCGGTGCTAAAGCAGACATGGAACAGAGATGTATGGATAACCTGTAGATGCATTTGCAACTATATTACGTTTCCTTCCACCCACATTTAATGCGAAAAAAACACTTACCAATCGACGGATTTAAGTTGCTCCAGTGTCAAAAGATGTGAAAGTCCTGATCGTTTGGTCCGCACATTTTACCAGCGATGCTAACGCAGCTATTCGGCCATGCTATGGCTATGAATAGCGTCAATAGCTATTCGCTCAATAGCTTCAGTTTCTTCTTCAATATTTTCATACTCCAACCATCTGTTTCAATACATGCGTAATCTGTTGAATCGCTTAAATCGCTGAAATCCGAGTTTGAATCCGAGTTAATGTCACTATATCTTGCTGTGGTATACCCATTGTTTGTTTACATTGGCAGCACTGTGTGACGTCACAGGGAAATGGCCAGTGTCTTCGCAGAGAGCCGAAAATAAGGCACTTTAAAGCTTTATTTAGGGATATTCCGAGACCGGTAAAATTTAGAAAAAAACTTCAAAAAATACAACAAGCCACTGGGAACTGATTTTTATTGTTTCTAACCCTTTTGAAATTGTGATAATGTTCCCCTTTAAGGGCAATGACCATAGAGCTTGATGGTACAGTTACTGCCTGAGCAAAAAGGCTTTTACTAAATATGAATATTACTTCATATTAATGAATTATATTTTAGCATTGTAAAATCACATGATCATCTAGTGAGGGTTTATTGTATTTCCACCACTTTGATATTTTCAAACCGTTGCTCACTTCTACACAAATACATTAAACTAAAAAATAATTTCAAAAATAAAACGGAAAGGTGAAATCCGGCGATCTGATTGGCTGTTAACTGTGGTTTAAATATTCTAAAGCCTTATCACAGTGTAGGCTATCACTCCGCCTCAGGCACGCATGACTGGTATATGAATCGAAGTTGTTGTCATGTATCCATGACAACGGACTGTTGCAGTCCGTAGTAAAAGACAGCTGATGTTTTTACAATATTAAAAAACAGACTAAAGTAGTTGAATTCACATGTTTAAGGTTAACTTTCACCTCCGGGGAGGGTTAGCAATGGTAAAGGGGACTGAGCATTGACTTTCACCTGAAAAAAAGCGGAGGAAAAGACGAGATGCAGTGCTAATTTGGAGCTAACGTCTGGATAGGTGGGACTATTTTTTCCACAGTGAGACACTTACTTACAACTTACACTTACTTACAACTTACACTTCCTTACAATTTACAACTTACACTTACTTACAAGTTAGAACTTACAACTTACACTGCCTCTCGTCCGCTCGCTAGCAACTAGCATATAGGCTAGCTTTTACAAGCAGAAGGAATGACAGCGGGGACAGCCAATCACACGTAAGTTAGCATGAAAGCGGCAACCAACCAGGGAGCGATATTTAGGTTAGAGGCGGGACTTCTAGCAGAGACCGACATTTAACCCTTTCTGTGCCATAATCATTGACTAAACATTACGGGCAGCGCTTGTATTGATAGTGACTACACAGTAGCGGTTATTGGTAGGGACGTGTCCCTAGCATCCCTACCCAATTCTACGCCCTTGCGCTTAAATATTAACACTAAATTAGTAACTTTACTAATTTTACTAATAAACATTTAAATGATGTGAAAGCATGTGTTAAAATGTAGGTCAAGTTGATTACAAAAACAAATACTACTAAAAAATACATAAAAACTGATGAAAAAAGTAAATGTACATACTATTACGCAGTGCCAAAATAAATACATTCCAACTGAATTTATAAAGAAATATAATACAGTGGGGCAAAAAAGTATTTAGTCAGCCACCGATTGTGCAAGTTCTCCCACTTAAAATGCTGACAGAGGTCTGTAATTTTCATCATAGGTACACTTCAACTGTGAGAGACAGAATGTGAAAAAAAAATCCAGGAATTAACACGGATCAATCGTCCTGTCCCCTTAGCAGAAAAACAGCCCCAAAGCATGATGTTTCCACCCCCATGCTTCACAGTAGGTTTGGTGTTCTTGGGATGCAACTCTGTATTTTTCTTCCGCCAAACGCGACAAGTTAAGTTTATACCAAAAAGTTCTATTTTAGTTTCATCTGACCACATGACATTCTCCCAATCCTCTGCTGTATCATCCATGTATCCATTTTGGTATAAACTCAACTCGTCGTGTTTGGAGGAAGAAGAATACTGAGTTGCATCCCAAGAACACCATAACTACTGTGAAGCATAGGGGTGGAAACATCATGCTTTGGGGCTGTTTTTCTGCTAAGGGGACAGGACGATTGATCCGTGTTAAGGAAAGAATGAATGGGGCCATGTATTGTGAGATTTTGAGCCAAAACCTCCTTCCATCAGTGAGAGCTTTGAATGGTTGACCAAATACTTATTTTCCACCATAATTTACAAATAAAGTCTTTAAAATTCCTACAATGTGAATTCCTGCATTTTTTTTTTTACATTTTGTCTCTCACAGTTGAAGTGTACTGTACCTATGATGAAAATTACAGACCTCTGTCATCATTTTAAGTGTGAGAACTTGCACAATCGGGGGCTGACTAAATACTTTTTTGCCCCACTGTATCTGTGGCTTATAGTCCGGTGCGGCTAATACAGTTTGAGTCAAAATATAAATTTCTTCTCAAATGTAATAAATATATAGTAATTAGATTTACATCAGGCATTCAGTTTACGCATGATCCTCGTCTTGGGACAGACTACTAACAAAATCCAAGGTATCAATGTCTTCCAGTAATTTGTGAAGTGACCTTTAGAACAAAACTTATATGCTGATGTATTGTTCAGATATTTTAGCCTTTACTGACCTACATTGGACTGGTTTCAGCAAATGTCACATATTTCTGTTTGTGGCCCTAGCTGGAAAAACTCTGGACTACCTTGACTTCCTACTGTATGCATCGTTGAAATGAGTGTCTCCTCTTCTGCACCGCTACACATGAGAATTTACACACCGAGTGTTGTTTTAATGAGGTGCCTGCTTAATACACTGTATCCTATGTCGACTGTTAAATTCTGCTCTGCGCACATAACATTTCTTGAAGCATTTGTGCCCTAAATTACGAGCAAACATCGAACATGAATAAAAGCATCCAAAAGACTGTCTCTCTATGCCAGAGTGTTACAAAGCAATGTTGCTCCACAGTCCTGAGGCGAGAGTTTTCCCTTCCTGAAGATTAGGATTAGAGTCATACTAAGTCTGATTGAACAGCGCAGAACAGCTACATCTGCACGTGTGTGTCTACTTCTGCACTCCTTTCTCTCTTTGTAGATTTGTGACACCTGTACCCCACATTGGGTGTGTGCTGTATGTGAAAATAAGATTCCTTATTTTCGCATCTAAAGCAATGTGATCTGGCAGAAAAGGTATCGAATGTGTTTGCCGCAGCTTCTAATAAATGTCCTCTTCTCAGCAAAGAAGTGTGTGTGACTAATTGTCAATGTAAGGAAAAATAAATGTTCGCTGTATTTCTGCAGAGGGTTTGGAAGTTTTAAGGTAATTTGCACTGTGTGACAACGCGTGGTTTTTGACGATGGGCTGCTTTACAGTATGAGCACATGCATGTTAAAATATTTGCAAGAAGTATATGAGATGCAATGTATACAGTGGAGCAAAAAAGTATTTAGTCAGCCACCGATTGTGCAAGTTCTCTCACTTAAAATGATGACAGAGGTCTGTAATTTTCATCATAGGTACACTTCGACTGTGAAAGACAGAATGTGAAACAAAAATCCAGGAATTCACATTGTAGGAATTTTAAAGACTTTATTTGTAAATTATGGTGGAAAATAAGTATTTGGTCAACCATTCAAAGCTCTCACTGATGGATGGAGGTTTTGGCTCAAAATCTTACGATACATGGCCCCATTAATTTTTTCCTTAACACGGATCAATTGTCTTGTCCCCTTAGCAGAAAAATAGCCCCAAAGCATGGTGTTTCCAACCCCATGCTTCACAGTAGGTGTGGTGTTCTTGGGATGCAACTCGGTATTCTTCTTCCTTCAAACACGACAAGTTGAGCTTATACCAAAATGAATACATGGATGATACAGCAGAGGATTGGGAGAATGTCATGTGGTCAGATGAAATCAAAATAGAACTTTTTGGTATAAACTCAACTCGTCGTGTTTGGAGGAAGAAGAACACTGAGTTGCATCCCAAGAACACCATACCTACTGTGAAGCATGGGGGTGGAAACATCATGCTTTGGGGTAGTTTTTCTGCTAAGGGGACAGGACGATTGATCCGTGTTAAGGAAAGAATGAATGGGGCCATGTATCGTGAAATTTTGAGCCAAAACCGCTTTCCATCAGTGAGAGCTTTGAATGGTTGACCAAATACTTATTTTCCACCATAATTTACAAATAAATTCTTTAAAATTCCTGCAATGTGAATTCCTGGATTTTTTGTTCACATTCTGTCTCTCACAGTTGAAGTGTACCTATGATGAAAATTACAGACCTCTGTCATCATTTTAAGTGGGAGAACTTGCACAATCGGTGGCTGACTAAATACTTTTTTGCCCCACTGTAAGTGTGTTCCGAAACACCTGCATATCTGTAACAAAAGGCAAGGGATTACTCCCGTATACTAAAGTATTTTCCGATCATTACCTTATAAAATTCGAGGTTCAGACGCATGTTCGTCAAACTAATAATAATAATAACTGCTATAGCAGCCGCAACATTAATACGGCCACAACGACAACTCTTGCTGACCTACTGCCCTCGGTAATGGCACCATTCCCAAAATATGTGGGCTCTATTGATAACCTCACTAACAACTTTAACGACGCCCTGCGTGAAACCATTGATAACATAGCACCGCTAAAGTTAAAAAAGGCTCCAAAAAAGCGTACCCCGTGGTTTACAAAAGAAACTAGAGCTCAGAAATTATTATGTAGAAAGCTGGAACGCAAATGGCGCACGACTAAACTTGAGGTGCACCATCAAGCATGGAGTGATGGTTTAATAACTTATAAACGCATGCTTACCTTAGCTAAAGCTAAATATTACTCAAATCTCATCCACCGTAATAAAAACGATCCTAAATTTTTGTTTAGTACGGTAGCATCGCTAACCCAACAAGGGACCCCTTCCAGTAGCTCCACCCACTCAGCTGATGACTTTATGCAATTCTTTAATAAGAAAATTGAAGTCATTAGAAAGGAGATCAAAGACAATGCGTCCCAGCTACAACGGGGTTCTATTAACACAGATACGATTGTATATATGGCGGATACTGCCCTCCAAAATAGTTTCTCTCATTTTGAGGAAATAACATTAGAGGAATTGTTACAACGTGTCAATGGAATGAAACAAACAACATGTTTACTTGACCCTCTTCCCGGGAAACTTGTCAAGGAGTTCTTTGTATTATTAGGTCCATCAGTGCTAAATATTATAAACTTATCACTTTCCTCGGGCACTGTTCCCCTAGCATTCAAAAAAGCGGTTATTCATCTCCTTAAAAGACCTAACCTCGATCCTGACCTCATGGTAAACTACCGACCGGTGCCTCACCTTCCCTTTATTTCAAAAATCCTCGAAAAAATTGTTGCGGAGCAGTTAAATGAACACTTAGCGTCTAACAATCTATGTGAAACCTTTCAATCCAGTTTCAGGGCAAATCACTCTACGGACACAGCCCTCGCAAAAATGACTAATGATCTATTGCTAACGATGGATTCCGATGCGTCATCTATGTTGCTGCTCCTCGATCTTAGCACTGCTTTCGATACCGTCGATCATAATATTTTATTAGAACGTATCAAAACACGAATTGGTATGTCAGACTTAGCCCTGTCTTGGTTTAACCCTTATCTCACTGATAGGATGCAGTGCGTCTCCCATAACAATGTGACCTCGGACTACGTTAAGGTAACGTGTGGAGTTCCCCAGGGTTCGGTTCTTGGCCCTGCACTCTTCAGCATCTACATGCTGCCACTAGGTGACATCATACGCAAATACGGTGTTAGCTTTCACTGTTATGCTGATGACGCCCAACTCTACATGCCCCTAAAGCTGACCAACACGCCGGATTGTAGTCAGCTGGAGGCGTGTCTTAATGAAATTAAACAATGGATGTCCGCTAACTTTTTGCAACTCAACGCCAAAAAAACGGAAATGCTGATTATCGGTCCTGCTAGACACCGACCTCTATTTAATAATACAACTCTAACATTTGACAACCAAACAATTAAACAAGGCGACACGGTAAAGAATCTGGGTATTATCTTCGACCCAACTCTCTCCTTTGAGTCACACATTAAAAGCGTTACTAAAACGGCCTTCTTTCATCTCCGTAATATCGCTAAAATTCGCTCCATTTTGTCCACTAAAGACGCTGAGATCATTATCCATGCGTTTGTTACGTCTCGCCTCGACTACTGTAACGTATTATTTTGGGGTCTCCCCATGTCTAGCATTAAAAGATTACAGTTGGTACAAAATGCGGCTGCTAGACTTTTGACAAGAACAAGAAAGTTTGATCACATTACGCCTGTACTGGCTCACCTGCACTGGCTTCCTGTGCACTTAAGATGTGACTTTAAGGTTTTACTACTTACGTATAAAATACTACACGGTCTACCTCCATCCTATCTTGCCGATTGTATTGTACCATATGTCCCGGCAAGAAATCTGCATTCAAAGGACTCCGGCTTATTAGTGATTCCCAAAGCCCAAAAAAAGTCTGCGGGCTATGGAGCATTTTCATTTCGGGCTCCAGTACTCTGGAATGCCCTCCCGGTAACAGTTCAAGATGCCACCTCAGTAGAAACATTTAAGTCTCACCTTAAAACTCATTTGTATACTCTAGCCTTTAAATAGACTCCCTTTTTAGACCAGTTGATCTGCCGTTTGTTTTTTTTTCTCCTATGTCCCACTCTCCCTTGTGGAGGGGGTCCGGTCCGATCCGGTGGCCATGTACTGCTTGCCTGTGTATCGGCTGGGGACATCTCCGCGCTGCTGATCCGCCTCCGGTTGGGATGGTTTCCTGCTGGCTCCGCTGTGAACGGGACTCTGCTGTGTTGGGTAGTGTTGGATCCGCTTTAGACTGGACTCTCGCGACTGTGTTGGCTCTAATATGGATTGAACTTTCACAGTATCATGTTAGACCCGCTCGACATCCATTGCTTTCGTCCTCTCCAAGGTTCTCATAGTCATCATTGTCACCGACGTCCCACTGGGTGTGAGTTTTCCTTGCCCTTATGTGGGCCTACCGAGGATGTGGTAGTGGTTTGTGTTGTGGTTTGTGCAGCCCTTTGAGACACTAGTGATTTAGGGCTATATAAGTAAACATTGATTGATTGATTGATTGATTGATTAGGAGCAGTTTGTGAAAGTGTGTATTTTACCAAAACCCTCTGATGAATTGACAAATTTTTACCTCACACACAAAAAAACATGTTTATGTATGCAAGTAAGGGACACATTTTAGACACAATTTTGTGTGGCTGTGCAGTTATTTTTATTATTTGAAATAATTGTTTTGGTTTTCCTTCCTTCTCCTCTGCATTTGGTCTACAGTGGCAACTTGACACTAGGGCTTTGTGTTTTGTGTGATTTACAATGTATTCATACTGTATTTACAGCACAGTATATTCTACTAACTGCTTGTGAGAACACACTTGTGTGAGCCTGCATGCATGTGTGTGACTCTGTGTGTGTGTTGGCCTATTATAAAGCAGGCACTAGAGTTTTAAAGGCCTACTGAAATGAGATTTTCTTATTCAAACGGGGATAGGAGGTCCATTCTATGTGTCATACTTGATCATTTCGCGATATTGCCATATTTTTGCTGAAAGGATATAGTAGAGAACATCGACGATAAAGTTCTCAACTTTTGGTCGGTAATAAAAAAGCCTTGCCTTTTCCGGAAGTTGCAGACGATGACGTCACGAGGGTGAGGACTCCTCACGTCCTCACATTGTTTTTAATGGAAACCTCCAGCAGCAATAGCTATTCGGACCGAGAAAACGACAATTTCCCCATTAATTTGAGCGAGGATGGAAAAAAAAAAAAAAAAGTTAAATAAAGTTAAAAAAAAAAAGGCGATTGCATTGGGACGGATTCAGATGTTTTTAGACCCATTTACTAGGATAATTCTGGGAAATCCCTTATATTTCTATTGTGTTGCTAGTGTTTTAGTGAGATTAAATAGTACCTGATAGTCGGAGGGGTGTGTCCGCGGGTGTCACAGATCTCCGGTTATAGGCGACTTTTTAACACAATTTTCTCACCGAAACCTGCCGGTTGACAAGTGGTCGGGATCCATGTTCGCTTAACCACTCTGATCCATAGTAAAGCTTCACCTCCGGGAATTTTAAACAAGGAATCACAGTGTGTTTGTGTGGCTAAAGGCTAAAGCTTCCCAACTCCATTTTTCTACTTTGACTTCTCCATTATTAATTGAACAAATTGCAAAAGATTCAGCAACACAGATGTCCAGAATACTGTGTAATTGCGCACTGAAAAAGACGACTTTTAGCCGCAAATAGTGCTGCGCTAATATTTCCCGACAGTCCGTGACGTCATGCGCACGCATCATCATTCAACAAGAAACTCCGCGGGAAATTTAAAATTGCAATTTAGTAAACTAAACCGGCCGTATTGGCATGTGTTGCAATTTTAATATTTCATCATTGATATATAAACTTTCAGACTGCGTGGTCGGTAGTAGTGGGTTTCAGTAGGCCTTTAACAGTCTGATTGAAGCTAAAGAGTACTAGTAACATGTTTGAGAAATTTTACTATTTAATGTAACCCTTACAGTAAACAAGACCTATGAGGATTTTAGTCTATTCTGACTTACAAATGTTGATATAATGTAAATACATATGTTAAAGGAGAACTTCACTTTTTACCTATCGTGTACAATCATTATGAAAGACATGAAGATGGATGTTCTTTTTTTTTTGCAATCTAAATATTAAATGAATGCGATCAAAAGTCTGCTTACAATGATGCTTACAGGAGCTGCACAATTTTGCCCATAAAGCCCTTAAAAAACATCCAAACACCTCCATTGAGGTTTTATATACATTATGTAAGTATACTGTATATGTAATGTCGTAACAGACACTTTGATAATAACATTTAATATTTACATATTTTGATAATAATTTCAAAAACGCATCACAACCTTTGCTTTTTTTTCCATCACTGATTATTGCTCATTGCAGACTTTATGAGAGCCATCAAAGATAATAAAACATCACCTACTGTACAAGGCCTGCTGTCATTAGGATGCCGACTGCAAGGATGATCATATATTCCCATTTAGGTGAAGAATGTCTCATAATCCTCACGAGGAAATGGGGGGAAGGGGGGATAAAGCGTCTTTTAGTGTCTTTTTGGCCATTTTCGAGTTATAAATGACTGTCAAAGTGTACCAACCTGACGGAATACCTACTCAGACTTTTTCTGTCCAGGTGAGAGGCATGATTTATGATCTACAATAATCTTACACCTGATGATGTAAACATAGGTACACACAGTAGTTATAAATAGTTTGTCTGCATTAGTGCTTATAAAAAAAATATCACTAATACTTGGTTAATATCCATATCACGGAATGTAAATAGAGTATTGTTGGCGCTTTTTGAATGGTTATTTATTGGATTTTATGGGCGGAAAAGAGGAGCTCCCTCTGGCTCCACGTTAAATGGACTTTTATTTAGGTTTATTTAATATATAGAATACATTTTTCTAAAATCCATTCGGTGTCATGTACTTCATAATGGTTGTTAATGATTTGCAAAATAAATAAAAAAGTGCAGTTAAACAATGTCAAAATGTCAAATCATAAGGTTCGTGCATCTAGGTGTAAGCTTGTACGCAGTTTTGGGTGGCGCTGTGTTTTGCAGTATTTTTTAAACAAGGGCTATTGTGTGACGTCACAGTGTGGCGAACGTACTTATTTGAACATGTATTATAAGAGGAGGGGCTCTTCCCCTTCTGCTTCAGGTGTGAGACTGTTTATGACTGCTACCTGGAGCCATGCATATTATTCCATTTCATCTCAATGCCCTCCCACTTGCTCTGATGTAAATAATAAATAATGGTAATTAAATACTTACGTGTTTGTTTGTCCATAACATTTTACCCGGGCCTGTTGTGCCAAAATTGGCCGATATGAAACTGGATGTGGGTTGTATAAATGGGTTGTACTTGTATAGCGCTTTTCTACCTTCAAGGTACTCAAAGCACTTTGACACTACTTCCACATTTACCCATTCACACACACATTCACACACTGATGGAGGGAGCTGCCATGCAAGGCGCTAACCAGCACCCATCAGGAGCAAGGGTGAAGTGTCTTGCTCAGGACACAACGGACGTGACGAAGATGGTACTAGGTGGGGATTGAACCAGGGACCCTCGGGTTGCGCACGGCCACTCTTCCACTGCGCCACGCCGTCCCAAAACTCTGACAGGAAAAGAGGGCGCCATTGTGATATCTCTACTTGGTTTTAGAGAGGATAAAGTATTATTCTCACTTAATTGTGGGATGTGCATATGCAGTGACATAAATGTTGCTAGTAGCAGCTTTTCTTTTTAAAGCAGCTCTGTATCGATTCGATGGTGTGCAGCTGTACCTGATGTTGTGACCGGGTGAATCTTAATACTGTTTATGAAGAGTATTTTTGATCGTGTCTGTAAAAATAAAAATGTTTATCTTCAAGTTATTTATTTAACAGTGTACATTTCTTAAATATACATTGTGATACTTTTGGAGAGGTCAGAGCATGATTTCAATTGCAATCTAACAGCAACGCATCCACAAACAAACAGCTGGCAGACATACGCAGAAAGTGGGTTGTACATGTGACTTTGCAGCAAAATGTATACCAAATTCACAACAAAGCAAATCTAATGTAATTTTTCTACTTTTAAATGTAGATTAAAATCTTAATATGTCCCTTTTAAAAGTACTCTGGGTTTAGCTCGGTTGGTTGAGCGGCCGTGCCAGCAACTTGAGGGTTGCAGGTTCGATTCCCGCTCCCGCCATCCTAGTCAATGCCGTTGTGTCCTTGGGCAAGACACTTTACCCACCTGCTCCCAGTGCCACCCACACTGGTTTAAATGTAACTTAGATTTTGGGTTTCACTATGTAAAGCGCTTTGAGTCACGAGAGAAAAGCGCTATATAAATATAATTCACTTCACTTCACGTCAATACAAGTGGTGCAGGAGGACACAAGACCTCTTTACGTGTATTCATTTTGTTCTACTAAACCTGTTCAAGGTGGGGTGAGCTGGAGCCTATCACAGAGCACATACAGACAATCATTCGACTCACATTCATACCTGTGGTAAATTTAGAGTCTCCAATGAACCTACCTGCGGGAGGAAACCCATGCGGAAAACATACAAACTCCACACAGACAGCTCCAAATGTACATTTATCAAGTGATTAAACTCACAGTAAACATGAGCTGGCATCCTCCCAGTATGTAATCCAGGAAAGTGTAGTCCCTTGTAATCTGTAGACATAAAACAGAGGCTAAAGTGAAGACAATATTTAACCAGCATCATGCAGCACTGCACCATTTAAATAGACACTATAACTTATTTTAACACCAACACAGTGGGATAAATTGTATTTTTCACTCCTTTCTATTGTGGAAATGTGTTTCATGGTAGACAAATTGCAAGGAGAATGATCAGTGAATGTACAGCAGAGAGTAATTGCTGTAATCCTGTGTCAGCCAACAAAGACATTTATTAGCCGTGAAGCGACACGGCTACATGTGTATTTGTATCAGCAAAGATGGAGAACAATCAATTATGGAAGATTTAATGTCATCCCGACAGGCATCTCAAGCTTTTTTTCACCTTATTGTCTGTGAGGCTGAAAGCTGACACACTAATTAGTTACACAATGACAGTTGTGAGGGCCCAACTAACACATCCTTTTAGACAAGGGTGAAATGGGTTATTATTAGTTAAAAGATGGCAAGTCATATTAATTCATATATGGAAAGAACATTTTAATTCATATATGGAAAGAACATTTTAATTCATATTTAATAACATGTGATAATAGAATGTAATGGGACTTTACAATAGAGACACTTTTTTGGACAATTTGACAACACATCTACAATATCTAAAACATGACCGCCTTCCGCCCGATTGTAGCCGAGATAGGCACCAGTGGCCCCTGGGATCCAAAAGGGAATAAGCGGTAGAAAATGGATGGATGGATGAGTACACCCCTCGAGTCTGTTCATGGCATGTGAGAGGTGTACTCACTTTTGTGAGATGTTGTATGTATAATTTCAATGTATGGTTGCATCACAATGCTCAGTGGTCTAGTGGTTAGAGTGTCCCGCCCTGAGATCGGTAGGTCGTGAGTTCAAATCCCGACAGAGTCATACCAAAGACTATAAAAATGGGACCCATTACCTCCCTGCTTGGCACTCAGCATTAAGGGTTGGAATTAGGGGTTAAATCACCATAAATGATTCCTGGGCGAGGCATCGCTGCTGCCCACTGCTCCCCTCACCTCCCAGGGGGTGATCAAGGGTGATTGGTCAAATGCAGAGAATAATTTCGCCACATCTAGTATGTGTGTGACAATCATTGGTACTTTAACTTTAACTCTAACTTTGTGAATGTCAGAACGATCGCTCTGGGAGTCTGCATTAAAATTTCCATCATATTCAATTATCCATCCATCCATCCATTTCCTACCGCTTATTCCCTTTCGGAGTCGCTGGCGCCTATCTCAATTACATTCTGTTTTATTTTATTTTATTTTAAATTGTTTGCTTTTATTTTTTTCTTCACCTCCCTTGTTTCTCTGAGGTACATCCATATCGTGGGCAGGCACCTGATGCAATAAAGTTCTTCCTTACCTTACAAGATTTCAAGATTATAACTCCAGAATTCTTATAATTCTTCTTCTTCTTTTGTTTTTTTGGGTTGATGCATTCAAATTCCACCTGGAAAAGATTTGGAGACACATTTAATTTGAGTATGTGATAATATAATGAAGGTGTTTGCAGCAACAGCAATTAAAAGAGGTAACCAGAGACTCAACGTTAATAACACCGGGATTACACTTTTTTTTTTCACTCCTGAGGCTCATTCTGGTGGGGCTAAGAAAATATTAGATTTTCATGACTTCAGTTCTCATTTTTGTCAATAAAATCTGATACGCAGCACAAGCATGTTGGATATAAAGGTAGTATTGACTGAATTTGACCATAGAATATTTAGCAAAATAAAGTAGTTGAGCCTAACACAAGCAACGATGGAAAACATGTTTCCAAAGACGACATATACAGCATTGGACAGTGCTCATGTGCCTGCTAATAACCAGACAATACCCTCAAAATGTGACAAGCATCTTTAACCATTTGCATAATTAATGAAAAGAGGCAACTATGCATTGAAAATATTGCTCGAGGAGCACCCTCGAGGGGAGAAAGACTGAGTTAAACAATGACAGAGATAGAAAAGCAGACCCAGGACTAAAAAAACTGAGAAAAAGAAGATAAGCTGCTAGAATTCTATTTTGTGTCCTCTTCTACTGAAGTTTTCCTTAAGATGCTTGAGGAAATGCTGAAAGAACACAAGGAAACACAGGCAATGGTGTCTATGAAAGAGGAGATGGTAGAGCAGGGAAGTCTGGAAATGCCAATTTTTAATGCCAACTATAACAGTTTTTTTTATTTAGATTTTTTTCTATGGTCTTTCAAGCCATTTCAGGCAAATCATTTTGTTAACATAGATGCACATATCTGCTGGGCAGGATTCCTCTACTAAAGAGAAATGTGGGATATTCCTCTCATGGACTGAAAGTTCTCATTCATCCAGGTCATTGTCATCTCAAGGCGTTCAATCGTTGGCAACTGGACTGCTTGGTTTGTATTAGAAGATGTTTCGCCGCTTATCCGAGTTGGTTTTATCAATCAAAACGTTTTCCAATACAAACCAAGCGGTCCAGTTGCCAACGATTGAACGCCCTGAGAAAAAAAAGAAAGGACATATTAGTGTTTGGCGCAGTTACACAGTAGCAGGAGGGGATAGAAAGAAGAAGAAAAAAAGACAAAAGCGGAAATTGCGAGGAGAATAGGGGAGTAAGACAGAGAGACAACAACAATAAAAAACAAAAACAACAGAACTACATCAACGATTACGATATTCAAATATAATATGAAAAATGATAATGAAAAATCAGTCTATGAAGTAGATAGTTATAACACATAAATGACAATGAAAATTATTGCACTACAAATAGAACAATAAAAATAACAATAGAAAATAGCAATATTGATAATGAATATAAATTACCATTGCTTCAAATGCAACAATACATACAACAATGGTGTGAATGGCCCGCCACTGACATGCATCTATACTTCAATTAAGAATGGTAATGGACTATATTATCCATCCATCCATCTATTTTCTACCGCTTATTCCCTTTCGGGGTCGCGGGGGGCGCTGGCGCCTATCTCAGCTACAATCGGGCGGAAGGCAGGGTACACCCTGGACAAGTCGCCACCTCATCGCAGGGCCAACACAGATAGACAGACAACATTCACACTCACATTCACACACTAGGGCCAATTTAGTGTTGCCAATCAACCTATCCCCAGGTGCATGTCTTTGGAAGTGGGAGGAAGCCGGAGTACCCGGAGGGAACCCACGCATTCACGGGGAGAACATGCAAACTCCACACAGAAAGATCCCGAGCCTGGATTTCGTATTGTGAGGCAGACGCACTAACCCCTCTGCCACCGTGAAGACCTTATGTTTTGATTTAAAAAATTAGGTATAATCTATATCTATCAGTTTTGAAGTAGTCATGGAAATTTAGTGTCACCTATTAACCAAACATCAAATATTTTTGGGGGAATGTGGGAAGAAGCCAAACTACCCTGAGAAAATATACAAACTCCATACAGAAATACCCAAACAGAGATTTGAACAATCAATCTTTTGAATGTGCAATCAACATGCTAACCACTAAGCTACTGTGCAGTCCCAAACAGAAACAAAAGGTTCAAGGTTTGCCTACTTTTAGTTGTATTTCTACTGAGCACCACAACATAGCCTCACATTTGCTCTATTTACTGCTTCCATAACTAAAAGCAGTTGGCCCAGCTGACCTGCATGTGAGACAACCTCACAGATTTTATGTGGACACCTTATAGATGCAAAGGAGGAACGAAAGCCACAAAAAAACAAAGGCAGGCAGTGGGCACATACGGTGCAGCAGATACTGAGACAGATGGAGGATATTCTTCTGTAATTATGTGCGCAGTGAGCTCGCTAGCTGAACAGGAGAGAGAACAGGAAGCACCTCTTGACCTACAATCAGCAGCTTTAATAACAAACGTGAGAAAGGGAAAAAATAGAAGTGGTGGGTTCGATTAGAACAGTGGTTCTTAACCTTGTTGGAGGTACCAAACCCCACCAGTTTCATATGCGCATTCACCCAACCCTTCTTTAGTGAAAAATATATATATATTGTTTTTCAAATTCAAGAAAAACTTATGTTTTTTTTATTGGTGCACAAAATGAACCGTGCATGAACAGCACCTTGTTCACAGAACAAAACCAACACAGTGCATAATTTTACAACAAATTACACACCTTACACACATTACCATGAATTGATTAACATGGACCCTGACTTAAACAAGTTGAAAAACCTATTCCGGTGTTACCATTTAGTGGTCAATTGTACAGAATATGTACTGTACTGTGTAAACTGTACTGTTTCATATAATGTATTCTCTTCCTCTGCAATCTGCTAGTAGAAGTTTCAATCAATCAATCAAAAAACCTGCAAATCAGATGTAAAATTAGAGGGAACATTTTTTGGGGGTATCCATAATACGCCGACAGGGAGAAGTTTTTATTTACACAATAATTCGGATTTGTCTATACTTCCGTGGCGGAGGCTACGCCGAACCCCAGAGGCTGACTCACCGAACCCCTAGGGTTCTATCGAACCCAGGTTAAGAACCACTGGATTAGAACCAACAGATGGTATCTCTGGATACTGGGGAATTTAATGGAGGTTTCTGCAAATCCTGACAATTAACAGTCAGCAAATAATCATATTTAGATCAATAGATACAGTAATATAATTTTCAATATGTCACAACCACTCAGAAATTGGATCATGACTTGGGTAAAGAGTGTTGTCAACTTGATACTTCGAAAAGTTGAATCTATTATTTTTACTAAATTAAAATCGTCACTATTTCAAGCTAATATTTTAGTTTAGTTAGTAGTTTATGTTATGTGATGTCACTGTGTCACTTCTTATGAAAACTTCCACATATAAGAAAAATAATACATATAATGTATCAAAATAATCCAAAATGCCCATGAGGATTCCTCATGCGCAAGCACAACATAGACTTATCATGTACTGTGTTTCATTCCAGTTATCACTGATTAGCAGCAAATTTTACAATACAAATAAAACTAGGCCGCAACGTCAAGAAATTTGCGCCCATAAATAGTTATATCATAAAATGATGGCACTTATAAAGGTTTTAAAGCCCAAATGCTGGAAAGAAATGCAGAGACAAGTTGGTAGAAATGTGGCCCCTGAGTTAAAAAGTTTGGGTACCCCTGTATTAGACTGTTAATTTCCTTTGCACATACATAACATACATAACCCTACAGCTGGTTCAAAACACTGCTGCTTAAGTCCTGAATAAAACTAATAGGAGGAATGTTTTTTGTTGCATTAGTCTCCCAGTAACATTTACAATTGGATGACAAATATTTCATGGCACATACTAAGTATTAAATGGTCAGGCACCCTTGTGACACTAAAATGCTTGTTTGTGTGTGGTTATTAAATTCAATGAGCTGTGAAAAATAAATGAATACAATAATTACCTCCACTGAGTTCTGCGCTTCACTCAACTTAGCCACTGTAGTCTGAAATTCTCCAATGAAGTCATGGCCGCCATCATTATCATAGTCATAACACAAGACCTGTTATTATGTAAAACACACATGTATAGTATGTTGATATTAGCATCTTCTTTAAAAGTTGTTATGATGTGCTCTTGTTGTTGTTGATGTTGTGCGTTGCGGAATGCAACAAAACACAATGAATCTACTGGTATGTCACATACGTTTGCATTTGAGCAAGTATTCACAAAACAAAACAAAAATAATTGAAATAGTTCAATCAATTTGGTGCTGTAAACAAATTGGTTGTCAACTGAAAATGTTACATTTTTTAAATAAATGCAGCTTACAAACATAATTGCAATTGCAGCTGTAAACATTTTAACTAAACTTTTCTCAAGTCCATTTCTTCATACTAATTGTAAATAAGTGTGATGTGAAATAACAATTTTGAGAGAAGCGTTCAATGAAGAACTCCACATGACTCTGTGAGACATGAAACTAACCTTGATGTTTCTGTCCACATCTCCATTACAGAGAGAAACAAGAGGCACTGTAAAGGATTTCCAAGAAGGATCCAGGGTGTTCTTTATGACCTGGGAGCAGACAAACAAACAGCTGATAATGAATGAAATCATACCAGAATATTGGATAATTTCTGCTGTGTGGCATTTCCTACAATAGTATCTATGCTGAAAATAGGTATATTAAAAAAATGTTACAACAATGAAATCAATGTTTTGAGAAGTTTCCAGAATGTAACCACGAGTCACCTCTGTCCTATGAACCAACATCCATTTTTCGTCTTCTCCTTGTTTGTGAAACTCCAGATAGGGGTCTGACTTCCCAAAGAAGTCCTGCAAAGAACAAATGCAAAAGCCGCTGACGTCCATTTATGAAGGAATATGTATTTTCTAATTTCAAGACTGAAGCACTAGTCAAAACACACCATTGCAACCAACATGCAAATAGTGAATGCATTCTTTTATATGCTTCACAAATGTTCTGTGTGAAAGCTTATACGTGTATTTTTTATTTTTTGCAATGATGCACTTTAACAGCACACTTCCTCAATTGCTTAAGTCCATCCAAGAACCATTTGTGAAGCTTGTCTAGAACGGCTGAAATATTAGTGGAATAAATCTTATTCGAAAGAAGAAAGAGAATCGAAATGATTCCACAGCACAAATCGCCCAATCAAAATTATCTGATATCATCCACTTGCTGCTCGCCACTCTGACCACGATCGGTCTGTCAAAAAAACACAACTTTTCTCAGTGTTCACAATTCTGTTGGTGTTACAATTTCTAGTTCTTAACTTTTTAGGTGGGAATGTTTTTACGACCTTCTGTGTCATGACAGTGTGTGGTTGACAACATGCTCCCATAAGTTAGTTAAAAACATAATTTTGATCCAGACATGCAAGACTGGTTACAGTGCTTGCTTGCCACGTAAGAACACACTATGGGCCTGATCTACTAAAGGTTTGTGTCTATCAAAACAGGTGCAAACTTGATAGCACATGCAAAGCTGAACTACTAAACTGGAGGGTGAGCATTTTATATGCATCAATAGTCAATTAGTCGTCCATCCGTCCATCTATTTTCTTCTGCTTATCCGAGGTCGGGTCGCGAGGGCATTAGCCTAAGCAGAGAAGCCCAGACTTCCCTCTCCCCAGCCACTTTGTCCAGCTCCTCCCAGGGGTATCCCAAGGCGTTCCCAGGCCAGCCGGGAGAAATAGTCTTCCCGACGTGTCCTGGGTCTCCCCTTGGCCTCCTGCTGGTCGGACGTGCCCCAAACACCACCCTCGGGAGGCGTTCGGATGGCATCCTGAGCAGAAGTCCGAACCACCTCATCTTGCTTGTCTCGAATATGTATATATATACATATACAAATGTATATATATATATATATATTTTTTTTTTTTTTATTGTTTAAAAGTGCAACTTTTATTTTACTTTTATCTTTGTTCATTTACGGAATCCGGTCAACTTCCTTCATTTCACTTTATCGTACTGCGCATGCAAGTGACGTTGAGGCCACAAAAAAATCAGATTTGGTCCCCTTTGGCCTGCAGTATGAACCAATTAAACTCGTAAGCGAGGTACTGTACTCTTCACATCAGCAACATTTCAAATTCCAATTCATGTGTTGCTTCTCACCCATGAAAAGAACCTTCAATATCGATGTAAGATTGTGAAGGAATTGCCTGTATGAAAACATTGACTAACTGCACTCAACTACTATGTGTCCTATTACACTCCAAATATGAACAGGTTTGCATTGGATAGAGCAACACCACCTACTGTACCTTCTTGTCCAGTTTCCGCCCACTCAGGGTCAAAGTGATGATTCTGTTGTCAGACAGCTCCTGGGCTGTTATCTATCAAAACATGACAGAAAAGCATACTGTAAGCAGAAGCCGTACCGGCAATGAATAACATAACAGCACATCATCTTCATTTCCAAGGGGATGGTAAAAGTACATTGAAAAGAAAGGACAGGTTCATACTGTGATGGATCCTTTGCCAGCTGGTTTCCCGTTAGCCAAGACCAATGGTCTGTGAAGTTTCTTATTGGACACAATCTAGTGAAAAAAGAAAAAGGATAAACCAGACAGGTTGTACTTTCATAGAGAGTGTGGTAAGAACCAGAACACTTTACAATAATTTCTAGTAACCAGACCGAAAATAGATAGTGGTGCCTCATTTTGGTGAGTACCTAATCATTTAGTAGTACTGAAATAAAGCAAAAATTAGGTATAGTGCCGAATCAACTGTCCTGATGTTTAATGTTAGTTTTTCACCTGCACAGACACCGATGAGTATAACAATTAAAATGTTGCTTGTACTGCACCTTAAAAAAATGCAGAATTAACCACCTGTCTCGAAGTGTTTGAACCTAATTTTGTGCAAAGAACGTCTCGTAAGTAACTTTGTCCAGTTCAATTAATACACGACTCTTGCATGTTGATTTAACCACCATTGTAACGGTCATCCAATATCGCCGAAATGGTGTTTTATTTGTAACACACTTAAACGGCGAAATGAAGCAGTGTAAAATATTGTTGATGTTTTTCTTGTGTTCTGTTTGGATCATTTGTTGTGAATTATATTTCATAATGATGAATGTATTACTTAGGATTTTATCTATATTCTTGAAATATTTAAACGACTATTCTGTCAAAGGGGAACTACACTATTTTGGGGGAATTTTGCCCATCATGCACAATCCTTACACATATCTTTCCCTTTATTTTTGAATTCTACATTTTGAAAAGCTGCTAGTAAGGCAATGAGGATACAATCTATTCCGTCTATAGAGCCATCAAAAAAAAAAAACAGCAGCGTTTTATGTACATGCTGTAAGTACGTATGTGATGTAATAACATGCACATTGATGATAAAGTGCAATATGTACAGTATTTGCTTATTATGAGCAATACAAATACCGTATTTTTCGGAGTATAAGTCGCTCCGGAGTATAAGTTGCACCTGCCGAAAATGCATAATAAAGAAGGAAAAAAAACATATATACGTCACATTTTTGGGGGAAATGTATTTGATAAAACCCAACACCAAGAATAGACATTTGAAAGGAAATTTAAAATAAATAAAGAATAGTGAACAACAGGCTGAATAAGTGTACGTTGTATGACGCATAAATAACCAACTGAGAAGGTGCCTGGTATGTTAACGTAACATATTATGGTAAGAGTCATTCAAATAACTATAAAATATAGAACATGCTATACGTTTACCAAACAATCTGTCACTCCTAATCGCTAAATCCCATGAAATCTTATATGTCCAGTCTCTTACGTGAATGAGCTAAATAATATTATTTGATATTTTACGGTAATGTGTTAATAATTTCACACATAAGTCGCTCCTGAGTATAAGTCGCACCTCCGGCCAAACTATGACAAAAACTGCGACTTATAGTCCGAAAAATACGGTAGTTTTTTTTCCCCCAGATATTGATTTTTTTTCTCCTAGATATTAATTTCACACAAAGGAACATGAAACAGTAACTTAGAATGTCCACTCTAAAGAGATGCCAACTGATGGATGTTTTATTTAGATCAAAATGTTGAACATATCTCACTCTGTAGATAAAAAAAAAATATTCATTGTGATGTTGCAATGGTCCTATGCTACGTTCCATTTGTTGAGCGCCAAATAGTATCCAGTTGGTAGCGTGTGGGTTCTTAAAGTCGACCAACTTCCTGGCTAGGTACCACAACCTTTTACTATAAAGGGGAGATGCATGATTTGTAACCTTATACAAAATCAAAGACTTCTCCCTTCTTATTCGATGGCAGTGGGAACCAACGTCATTAGCAGCTCAACCAGCCAGTAGCTGGCTACTCGCTATTAGATAGATAGATAGATAGATAGATAGATAGATAGATGGATGGATGGATGGATGGACGGACGGACGGACGGACGGACGGACGGACGGACGGACGGACGGACGGACGGACGGACGGACGGACGGACGGACGGACGGACGGACGGACGGACGGACGGACGGACAGACAGGCAGACAGACAGACAGATAGATAGATAGATAGATAGATAGATAGATAGATAGATAGATAGATAGATAGATAGATAGATAGATAGATAGATAGATAGATGGATAGATAGATAGATAGATGGATAGTACTTTATTTATTTCTTCAGGAAAGTTCCTTCAGGAAAATTAAAATTTTCAGCACAATCCCATTCAAGATCAGAAAAACATTACAGGGAGACAGAACAGGATCGGAAGAGCAGTGTAAGCAAAGCGATGTGTCACTACGCCAGAAAAAAAACTTAACTGGTGTTAGATGTCATAACACAGATATGATAAACATGTTAAACCATAACTAGTCAACCCTTGTTAAAAACCAAAACACTTTTATGATCCATGTCTATGAACGTTCTGGTTCATCCAGGTCATTGTCATCTCAGGGCATTCAATCAATCGCAACTGGACGGTTTGATTTGTCTTAGAAGACGTTTCGCCGCTCATCCAAGTAGGCTTCATCAGTTTGTGCTCGTAGACTTAGATTGGTCAGATCTAGTTTAGCGGCTGGTGCCAAAACCCCAAATATGTATACTCCAAAACCAGGAAGGTGTACTTAGTAAATGGTAAATGGGTTGTACTTGTATAGCGCTTTTCTACCCCTTTTTAAAGAGCCCAATGCGCTTTGACAGTAGTTCCACAGTCGCCCATTCACACACACATTCACACACAGACGGTGGGAGCTGCCATGCAAGGCGCTCACCAGGGCCCATCAGGAGCAAGGGTAAAGTGTCTTGCCCAAGGACACAACGGACATGACTAGGATGGTAGAAGGTGGGGATTGAACCAGTAACCCTCAGATTGCTGGCACAGCCACTCTACTAACTTCGCCACGCCGTCCCCTTGGCCCTGTCATAGTGAGAAAAACAACTTCTTTGATGCAAATGAGCGATCCTAACCGTCAAAGCCAATGACAGTTGTTTAAGTGCCATTTCCTCTCGTTAGCAGTGAGGTATTGTGTGGCTGAACAATTGCTGTGGATCAATTACTACCAGTACAAAATAGTCGGAATAAACCATGTTAGCATTCCATTCAGTTGTAAAC
The DNA here is from genome assembly GCF_033978795.1 of Nerophis ophidion. NCBI lineage: Eukaryota > Metazoa > Chordata > Actinopteri > Syngnathiformes > Syngnathidae > Nerophis > Nerophis ophidion. Next base: position 34,191,754 of record NC_084622.1, read on the forward strand.
AAATGGCATTCTGGTCACCTTTCTAACTCCTGTTATTTGTTGGTGGCTAAAATACAGAGTCTTTTAGGAATGGTTGAAAGGACAGTGTTGAATGTGGGAGACCTCCTCTGTTGAGGGATGGTTTTTCAACCTGGACATAGATGACTTCCCTCACTCTTTTTTCCTCCAGAATCTGGATATTTTTATTTGACATTTTTATGGTCCATATTTCCGTTCATGTTTTTTATTTTGTTACTAACTGTTTCTGCCCTGCTGGTTCCGTGTTCTTTATTACTTTCAGGTTGGTTGGTGTGGAGCTGGCAGCATAGCGGCAAGGCGGGTGAACGCAAATAGCAATTAGTGCCTTTTAAAAGTCCAGCACCCACACCAGTGGATGCCAGATTACTTTGCTTTATCTCTGTGCCACGACTTCAGCATTTCACCATTCCTCATCACAGCTTTTACACTATGCATATTTTGTATACTCTCTTGGTTTACAGTTGTTGGCTCATTTCCAATATGGCGCTGCTGTAGTGGCTGCTGTAGGCAGGAGCTCTGTGCTCTTGTGTCATCCTTTTGTGTTTCCCTCTTGTTTTCATGTCTTATTATATTTTTTTGCATTTTGGTCCGGGACCCTTTGAGACTGTGTGACAAGGGGTGGGTGGCACTTTCGTGACCTCTGTGGTGCTTTTTTTGTGGACTTCTGGATCTGCCTCCCGGGAGCCTTTTGGCCATGGAGACCAGCTGCAGGGTCTCTGCTACACCGGAGTCTGTTTGGAGGGACTGGAGGAGATGCGGATGAGGGGACAGGACTGCAGAGTTTGGAGGGACTGGAGGAGATGCGGATGAGGGGACAGGACTGCGGAGCTAGCACTGAGCTACTGGGACAGAGAGGCTTCGCTGTGTCTAGACTGGGTGAGCAGGTGTCGGACACCTCAGTCACCTTGGACGTATCCTCGCTCATCCATGCGGACTGGACACTGGTCGAGAGTGGAGTCGGCTGTCTTGGTTGCCTTGTTGGGTCTGCTTCTGTCTCTGGCCATGCTCCCTCCACCCCAGCAGACGATGGCGTGGAACACGGCAGAGGCCACCACAGTGTATATGTTTATTTTACTTTTTATTCATAGCTGTATGTAGAAGTGTCTGCTTGTATCTGCTGCTTTAATGTCTTTAATGTCCTCTGTGTTCTTTGAGGTTTGATGTTTCCCTCTTACACACATGTAAGAGGGATGTGTACTATGGCTATGAGTTGTTCTTTTCCCTTGGCCTCAGTCTGCACCCCCACTCCAGGGCCTAGGCTAAGACCGATTTTTTATTTATTTATTTTATTTTAATCTTCTACCCACCCCCCCCCCCCCCTTGTTTACCTGTATGTAGTCTTTTTTTGTAAGGGGCGCTGGAAGCCGGCAGACCCGTCAGCGATCCTGTTCTGTCTCCCTGTATTGTTTGTCTGATCTTGAATGGGATTGTGCTGAAAATTGTAATTTTCCTGAAGGAACTCTCCTGACGGAATAAATAACGTACTATCTAATCTAATCTAATCATTTTCATTCATCTGTTCTTTTCTGGCCTTTTCTTCCTGTTCGCTTTCTTAGTTTTGAAGGTCTTATGCCTTGCTACACTTGTGGATACAGTTTCTTGTATTTTCTTCTTTTTTTTCAGTATTTGTAATATTTATTAACTTTTTCTTAGCATTTACTGACACCTTGTGTTATGTATTTAATCTGTTACGTATTTTTGGTCAATAATTCAAAGAACTGTTATTTGCTGTTTTTGTTTCACTTGAATCTTCGGTCGAATAATCTGTGCAGTCATCTACCGACTCACATCTACATGGGGGTCCAAAACAAACAGCTCACCACAAGTACAATTACATAATGCTATATGAAATAATTATATGTCAGACATTTAGGAAAAAATTAAGACGATTCCATACCACTCCAAGCGTGCAAATGTATTCTCCCAAGAAATCGTGTTCGTAGAGTTGTGTGGCACACTTGTCTTCATCAAACAAAGCAAAGCGAAGCTTCTGGACCTCTTCAAAGTGGTAGTCCACCTGGAACTTCACTCCAAAAACTGGGTTCAGGTTATTAACAGCTGTTTCAGTCCGGCCAAGCTGAAACACAAAGAGATGAGAAACATTTTTTCACTTTAAACCCTCTGAAATCCATGTTTTGATCAGGATTTTTTGCTGACAACACCGATACTAATCATCCATGAGTGAGATTTGTCGATACCAATACTGATACCAATCACATGTATTAACTAAAAATGTTTCAATTTAATTATGATGAGTGCTATTGACAGTTTAACAATATCAACACAATATTTAAATTAGTATTATCTTTTATTAATACAAGTGTTTGATCAAAACACAGTCAATAGTACACAGTAACAAAAAAAAAAAGCAAAAGCTAAAACTAATAATTAAAATCCTTTGTTTTTGCCCTCAAAGTCTTCCTGTGTCACTTTAGTATCGATCATATACTGATACTACCCATGGTAAAGACTCCACCAACTCATGGATCGATTTGGTTTCCTTTTACGTGTGTTGTACTAAATGCATGCTAACACACCAACAGTTAATATCTGTTATATCCTCTCAGTCTAGATTCTTATTAATCTACTTGTGCATTTCATGTTAATAAATGCTTACTTTCTGTTGTAAAATTGTTCAATCGACACTTATTAAACATTACTAAGCACTTATTTCTTATGTTGTTTCAAGCTAGCTTAGCGGTTAGCTTATCTGTTAGCATGCCCGATCCTGGCTCTTGGTGTGTCAAATGTTCAGCCTTGTCCTCCTTTTAAAAATAATAGTTAAGCTACTAAGCAGTTTCAATCAATCAATAAATCAATCAAACAATCAGAGTTTATTTATACATCCCTTAAAGGCCCACTGAAACGCACTAATACCCACCACGCAGTCTGATAGTTTATATAACAATGATGAAATATTAACATTGCAACACATGCCAATACGGCCTTTTTAGTTCACTAAATTGAAAATTTTAAATTTCGCGCGAAGTATCCTGTTGAAAACGTCGCGGTATGATGACGCGTGCACGTGACGTCACGGATTGTAGCGGACATTTTGATCCAGCACCGATCCCAGCTATAAGTTGTCTGCTTTAATCGCATAACTACACAGTATTCTGGACATCTGTGTTGCTGAATCTTTTGCAATTTGTTCAATTAATAATGGAGACGTCAAATAAGAAAGATGTAGGTGGGAAGCGGTGTATTGCGGCCGCCTTTAGCAACACAAACACAACCGGTGTTTCCTTGTTTCCATTCCCAAAAGCTGATGGTGAAGCTTTACTATGGAACAGAGCGGTCAAGCGAACATGGTTCCCTACCACATGTCAACCGGCAGGTTTCGGTGAGAAAATGGTGGTATTAGGTCGGCTCTTACCGTAGTTATGAGCGGAGAGCTTGCGTCGTGCCTCGCCTTCTGCAGCTGCGCACTCATGCTTCCGCTCAACGGCTGCCCCCGACCGTCAGATGCTTACACCGTGGAGGAGGGGGGAAAAAATCTCAGCCTGGCTGCCTTGCCTCGTCGAGAAACGTGGCTTCCATCGAAGACACTGGCGGTCACAACACCCGTGGCCACACCCCTCCGACTTTCAGGTACGACCATATAATCTCACTAAAACACTAGTAACACAATAAGCAGATAAGGGATTTTCCAGAATTTCCTAGTAAATGTGTCTAAAAACATCTGAATCGCTCCCACTGTCCTCGTCTTTTTTTTTTTTCCTAGTCCTTCACTCTCATTTTCCTCATTCACAAATCTTTCATCCTTGCTCAAATTAACGGGGAAATTGTCGCTTTCTCAGTCCGAATCGCTCTAGCTGTTGGTGGCCATGATTGTAAACAATGAGAGGATGTGAGGAGCTCCACAACCCGTGACGTCACGCGCACATCGTCTGCTACTTCCGGTACAGGCAAGGCTTTTTTATTAGCGACCAAAAGTTGTGAACTTTATCGTCGATGTTCTCTACTAAATCCTTCCAGCAAAAATTCGGCAATATCCCGAAATGATCAAGTATGACACATAAAATGGACCTGCTATCTCCGTTTAAATAAGAAAATCTCATTTCAGTAGGCCTTTATTCACAAGAGTCTCAAAGGGCTGCAAATGCCACAACAGGGCAAGAAAAAACTCAACTCAATGGGATACAATGAGAACTTTGGAGGGGACTGCCAATATGGGAACACCCCCCACCACCACCCCGGGCGCCCGGTGAAATGTATGTCGAGTGGATCTAGTTGATAGTGTGAGAGTCCAATCCATACTGGGGCCAGCAGTTAAGATAATTATTACTGGCTTAAGGGAGCATTTCCATACTATGTATGGAGACAAGTAATTAGCTGCTCGCTGATTGTCAGTCATTTGACCAAAATAAAATACAGTGTTTTGTCATCGGCATTTAATGGCAATAATCGGTAATGGCGATCACGTACTTTTAAAGGAAAATCTTCCGAGACTGACCTGAGGTCATTTGATCGGCACATTCTAAAACCCAGTTAGATTGCCTCCAGAATCTACAGTGAACAATATAGCACACTCTATCAGGCTGTATATTACATACTTGCCAACCCTCCCGGATTTTCCGGGAGACTCCCGAAATTCAGCGCCTCTCCCGAAAACCTCCCGCGACCAATTTTCTCCGAAAATCTCCCGAAATTCAGGCGGAACTGGAGGCCACGCCCCCTCCAGCTCTATGCAGACCTGACTCAATGTTGTGACCCTCTTAAACAGGAAAATACTGCCATCTACTGTACATAAAATAGAATGTAAACATATTCTACATTTAAGTGCAGTCAAGGAACATGCATCAGGGAGTCTGTTCTGAAGCCCACAGTAAAGAGAAGTGACTTCATCACTTCGCCTGGTTATTGACTCCAACCCAATATATTACACCGTCGACGAGCACAATGAAGAAATACGCTTGCAAGTTCCAGAACAATTGGAAACAAGAATTTCAGTTTATCCAGGAGAGTTCGAAGGGGAAGAGGTATGTTGCCTGTAAATTTTGTAGAACAGACTTCTCCATTGAACACGGCGGCTGAACGGATAAACTCAGCCATGAACGGTCAGTCAGCAAAGCACAAAGCGTCCGCAGCGCAGCATCGTTCACAACCCAGTATTGTGGCCCACCTCGCAAAATGGAGACCCGATGGTGTATCTTATGCTGAGACAAAGATGACTGGAAAAAAACATCCCGTTCTCATTTGCAGATGTCCACAACAAATCCGTGAAGGATGTTCCCGGATTCGGAGATCGCTCGCCAATACGCAAATGGCAGAACAAAGGTTACTCAAATAGTGAAAGGTAAGTGTTGTTGTTTTATTTTAGTAACCAGCAAGCACATTACAGTTAGTAGAACAACTGTGTTTTTATTACTGTGTATTTGATAGGTGCAGTCGGTAATTCAACTATTTCTTTTATTTATATATATAATAAAATAAATATACATAGCTAGAATTCACTGAAAGTCTAGTATTTCATACATATATATATATATATATATATATATATATATATATATATATATATATATATATATATATGACATATGTCTTGATTGGATTATCCAGAGAATAGTGCTCGATACCGTGGTAGAGCGCAATATGTAGGTGTGGGAAAAATCACAAGACTACTTCATCTCTACAGAACTGTTTCATGAGGGGTTCCCTCAATCATCTGATGATTGAGGGAACCCCTCATGAAGTAGTCTTGTGATTTTTCCCACACCTACATATTGCGCTCTACCACGGTATCGAGCACTATTCTCTGGATAATCCAATCAAGACATATGTCATATATATATATATATATATGTATGAAATACTTGACTTTCAGTGAATTCTAGCTATGTATATTTATTTTATTATATATATAAATAAAAGAAATAGTTGAATTACCGACTTCACCTATCAAATACACAGTAATAAAAACAAAGTTGTTCTACTAACTGTACTGTGCTTGCTGGTTACTAAAATAAAACAACAACACTGATGATGATGATTGAGGGAACCCCTCATGAAACAGTTCTGTAGAGATGAAGTAGTCTTGTGATTTTTCCCACACCTACATATATATATGACATATATATGAAATACTCGAGTTGGGGAATTATACGCCACCCCTCTTAACCACGCCCCACGCCCCCAACCACGCCTACGCCCCACCCCTGACCTGAACCCCTCCACCCCCCGACCGCCCACCTCCCGAAATCGGAGGTCTCAAGGTTGGCAAGTATGGTATATTATGCTGTCAATTTGGTGGTTTGTATGAAATTGTATTAATTTTGTTTTGAAGCAATTGATGCGTGAGTGCACTAATTATAGATTATGAATAGAATAGATTGTGGTGGACATAAGAAAAACATGGTCAGTGATAGGAAATGGAACGACACTTTGGGAACTTCTCATGACACCATTATTCTGCTCAATATGACCAGTAACAATTAAGTATTATTTTTCATAGTTTAACAAACACTTTTTGTCAATAGTTCATACCTTGTTAAGAAGTTCCCTTCGTTCTTTCCAACTAAGTAAAAACCAAAAGACACAAGTTGATCTTCTTTGAATTGGTATTTAACTCTCTGCAGTTTTCTAATGGGGATTGTATGTACAGTTAATTAGTCAGCACTTATTATAGGATTGGATTGATAACAACAGTTTACCTGCACCCTGCAACAATAAGCTGAATTTCCCCCAGCGATAAATAAAGTACTTTCTATTCTATTCTAAGCAACACAACGTCAATTTATAGGTTTCCATTTTAAGAATGATGGAGTGATGAGTACCTTTGGCCCCAAAATGTAGTTCAGACAGTAATCAGACACTGCTAGCGTCATGTTTTTTGGCCTGTTGGTTGGATGACTAACACTCTCATGCAGTGTTACACCCATTTTATTATTTCTTTATGCACCATCAGACAAGCTCAATATATCTTTGTCTTGTGTTTTATAGTTGATTCAATTTGATCTTTCCACTAATCTTAAAGGGAAACTGCACTTTTTTGGGAATTCTCCCTATGGTTCATAATTATTATCCACCCATCCATCTTCTTCCGCTTATCCGAGGTTGGGTCGCGGGGGCCGCAGCCTAAGCAGGGAGGCCCAGACTTCCCTCTCTCCAGCCACTTCACCCAGCTCCTCCCGGGGGATCCTGGGAGATCCCGAGGTGTTCCCAGGCCAGCCGGGAGAGAGTCTTTCCAACGTCTCCTGGCTCTTCCCCGTGGCCTCCTACAGGTCGGGCACGTTTGTCTCTCATAATTATTATCCATCCATCCATTTTCTACCGCTTATTCCCTTTTTGGGGTCGCGGGGGGCGCTGGCGCCTATCTCAGCTACAATCGGGCGGAAGGCGGGGTACACCCTGGACAAGTCGCCATCTCATCGCAGGGCCAACACAGATAGACAGACTACATTCACACTCACATTCACACACTAGGGCCAATTTAGTGTTGCCAATCAACCTATCCCCAGGTGCATGTCTTTGGAAGTGGGAGGAAGCCGGAGTACCCGGAGGGAACCCACGCATTCACGGGGAGAACATGCAAACTCCACACAGGAAGATCCCGAGGCTGGATTTGAACCCAGGACTGTAGGACCTTCGTATTGTGAGGCAGACGCACTAACCCCTCTTCCACCGTGAAGCCCCATAATTATTATGAGGGACAAAAATGTTATCTTTTTTAAGATTCTAAAAAGGATTTTAGGGCTTCACGGTGGCAGAGGGGTTAGTGTGTCTGCCTCACAATACGAAGGTCCTGCAGTCCTGGGTTCAAATCCAGGCTCGGGATCTTTCTGTGTGGAGTTTGCATGTTCTCCCCGTGAATGCGTGGGTTCCCTCCGGGTACTCCGGCTTCCTCCCACTTCCAAAGACATGCACCTGGGGATAGGTTGATTGGCAACACTAAATTGGCCCTAGTGTGTGAATGTGAGTGTGAATGTTGTCTGTCTATCTGTGTTGGCCCTGCGATGAGGGGGCGACTTGTCCAGGGTGTACCCCGCCTTCCGCCCGATTGTAGCTGAGATAGGCGCCAGCGCCCCCCGCGACCCCAAAAGGGAATAAACGGTAGAAAATGGATGGATGGATGAAAAGGATTTTAAAAAAAAAACTATGATCTCGGCCACAGTAGCTGTGCCCTACCATAGGAAGATGACAACAACAACCAGAACACCGCCCCCACCTCTTCACAGTGAGGAAGAGAAACTGCAATCCTCTCTGTATGATGTATCTATACATTATTGTACCAGTAGAAAAAATATATTATTTTTCAATGTATCATTTGTTCATTCAACAGGACTGTATGATTTCAGCAGCAGAAATATACTTTTCTGTAGGGCAGTTATGTTTGTCAAAGCCCTAAAAACAAACACTATACTCTGTTATATGTTGCTGCCTCCGTCCAATCATTCAATGTTTCCCTTGTTAGCTTGATCTTCCATCTTTTGCCTATTAATGTATAATCCTCTCATCCTTTAGTTTCGGCTTTACTTCAGCTTCTCAGGTTTCTCACTTTTAGGCTCTCATGCCCTCCCCCTTTCTCTCTATCACCAGTGTCTCACACCTCCATCTCACAGCACAAATATAGATGAAGACATAAAAAGGGAGGAAACATGAAGAAAAACAATCTTAGAAATGTTTAACTGGGGGGATTAGAAAATGTGAAAAATACTGAGTATGCTAAACCAGTAAATCTGTGAGTAACATCCGCCCCAAAAAAGGTTTGGCCTACAATCCAGCAGCACTAAGCTTATTACGTTTGCCTATTGGTTACCGTAGTAACCAGTGGCAATTTCACACCACAGCCCCATGTCCCGCTGACCTCAAGCTAGCTACTACTAAAGGTATCGCCTACACACAAGCACCCAAGCTGCAGCCCCAGTTTGATTGCATGTAATTAGACTTTTTTTCTTCTCTCGGTTTACATGTGCTGAGAGTTGGACTTGCACACTTTTAGGTATAATAGACACCACAGTACAGTAGAATTTAGGAATGAAACCAGATTTCAGATGGTTTGTAATAGTGTTTGAAAATGTCATGATTAAATATTAACAGTTTGTATCCAAGTGCCCAACAAAAGAAGTGAGATGCACGTTTTACAGGGCTCCAGTGCAAGGTGCCCCCATGAGAATTTGTTTTGTGGTGAGGCTTTTTGGGTATACGTAATATCACAATAATAATACAAATATACTTTATATTTTATAACATACATATATATTTTCAAAGGCCCACTGAAATGAGATTTTCTTATTTAAACGGGGATAGCAGGTCCATTCTATGTGTCATACTCGATCATTTCGCGATATTGCCTTATTTTTGCTGAAAGGATTTAGTAGAGAACATCGACGATAAAGTTCGCAACTTTTGGTCACTAATAAAAAAGCCTTGCCTGTACCGGAAGTAGCGGACGATGTGCGCGTGACGTGACAAGTTGTGGAGCACCTCACATCCTCACATTGTTTACAATCATAGCCACCAGCACCGAGAGCGATTCGGACCGAGAAAGCGACGATTTCCCCATTAATTTGAGCGAAGATGAAATATTCATGGATGAGGATAGTGAGAGTGAAAGATTAGAAAAAAAAAAAAAAAGCGAGGGCAGTGGGAGCGATTCAGATGTTATTAGACACATTTACTAGGATAATTCTGGAAAACCCTTATCTGCTTATTGTGTTACTCCTGTTTTAGTGAGATTATATGGTACCTGAAAGTCAGAGGGGTGTGGCCACGGGTGTGGTGACCGCCAGTGTCTCCGGTCGGAGGAGGTAAGAGAGTCCGCAGCTGCAGGAGGACGCAAGCTCCGCTCATATCTACGGTAAGAACCATCTTATTACCACAATGTTCTCACCGAAACCTGCCGGTTGACAGGTGTAAAGCTTCACCTTCGGGAATGTAAACAAGGAAATATTGCCTGTTTGTGTTGCTAAAGGCAGCTGCAATACACCGCTTCCCATCTACATCTTTCTTCTTTGACTTCTCCGTTAATTAATTGAACAAATTGCAAAATATTCAGGAACACAGATATCCAGAATGCTGTGTAATTATGCAATGAAAAGAGACGACTTTTAGCCGTGAGCGGTGCTGGAAGAACATGTCCGCTACAACCGGTGACGTCACGTGCACGCGTCATTATTCATTTTCAACAAGCTACTTCGCGGGAAATTTAAAATTGCAATTTAGTAAACTAAACCGGCTGTATTGGCATGTGTTGCAATGTTAATATTTCATCATTGATATATAAACTAACAGACTGCGTGGTCGGCAGTAGTGGGTTTCAGTAGGCCTTTAATGCTCAACTTAAAGCATTTCTGACTTGCAAATGTTTGATACTTGTGTTAAACAATACAAAAGCTTCAAATCATAAGGTTCATGCATTTGAGCGTGACCTTGAACTCTGTTTTAGATGCCTGTGAAGGCTGTGTTTTGTTTGCTGTGTCTTTTTTAAACAGTAGGCCATTTGTGATGCCAGACTGTTGGGGAAATACTAATGTGGTTACTTTTAGTACATGCTCTTTGCCAGGCTCATACCTGTCAACCTTTGCATTTAACATATGGTACATTTTCCAGGAAAACTGGTAAAAAATAAGGTATTTTTATTTTCATATTATGATTTTTTTTTTCTAGATTTAAAACACTTCCTTGTGGTCTACATAACATGTAATGGTGGTTTTTTGGTCAAATTTCTTTGCATAGATTATGTTTTACGGACCATCTTCAAGACACTTTCTAACCATCTCTTCAGGATGTGCCGTTTTGTGGGCTGTTTTATAATGGGCCTCCCCTTTGGCTGCATCTTCTCCCAGTCAGCCATGTAGTAGTTTTTAGCGTCTTCATATAGAGTCTAGTGACAGATATAAATTCGAACTATGCACAATTTTTGTATTCCAAACCCCGTTTCCATATATGAGTTGGGAAATTGTGTTAGATGTAAATATAAACGGAATACAACGATTTGCAAATCCTCTTCAACCCATATTCAGTTGAATATGCTACAAAGACAACGCTGTGCACAACCCGGGGGTCCCTGGTTCAATCCCCACCTAGTACCAACCTCGTCACGTCCGTTGTGTCCTAAGCAAGACACTTCACGCTTGCTCCTGATGGGTGCTGGTCAGCGCCTTGCATGGCAGCTCCCTCCATCAGGGTGTAAATGTGTGTGTGAATGGGTAAATGTGGAAGTAGTGTCAAAGCGCTTTGAGTACCTTGAAGGTAGAAAAGCGCTATACAAGTACAACCCATTTATCATTTATTTATTTATTTGATGTTCAAACTGATAAAAAATGTTTGTTGTTGCAAATAATCATTCACTTTAGAATCTGATGCTAGCAACACGTGACCAAGAAGTTGGGAAAAGTGGCAATAAATACTGATAAAGTTGAGGAATGCTCATCAAACACTTATTTGGACCATCCCACAGGTGTGCACGCTAATTGGGAACAGGTGGGTGCCATGATTGGGTATAAAAACAGCTTCCCAAAAAATGCTCAGTCTTTCACAAGAAAGGATGGGGCGAGGTACACCCCTTTGTCCACAACTGAGTGAGCAAATTGTCAAACAGTTTAAGAACAACGTTTCTCAAAGTGCAATAGCAAGAAATTTAGGGGTTTAAACATCTACAGTCCATAATATCAAAAGGTTCAGAGAATCTGGAGAAATCACTCCACGTAAGCGGCATGGTGAGAAACCAGCATTGATTCACCATGACCTTCAATCCCTCAGACGGCACTGTATCAAAAACCGACATCAATCTCTAAAGGATATGACCACATGGGCTCAGGGACACTTCAGAAAACCACTGTCACTAAATAAAGTTTGTCACTACATCTGTAACTGGAAGTTAAAGCTCTACTATGCAAAGCGAAAGCCATTTATCAACAACATCCAGAAACGCCGCCAGTTTCTCTGGGCCCAAGATGGACAGATGCAAAGTGGAAAAGTGTTCTGTGGTCTGACGAGTCCACATTTCGAATTGTTTTTGGAAATATTCGACATCGTGTCATCCGGACCCAAGGTGAATCGAACCATCCAGACTGTTATCGACGCAAAGTTCAAAAGCCAGCATCTGTGATGGTATGGGGGTGCATTGGTGCCCAAGGCATGGGTAACTTACACACCTGTGAAGGCACCATTAATGCTGAAAGGTACATACAGCTTTTGGAACAACATATGCTGCCATCTAACTGCCGTATTATTAATGGACGCCCTTGCCTATATCAGCTAGACAATGCCAAGCCACATTCAGCACGTGTTACAACAGCGCGGCTTCGTAAAAAAGGAGTGCGGGTACTTTCCTGGTCCGCCTGCAGTCCAGACCTGTCTCTCATCGAAAATGTGTGGCGCATTATGAAGCGAAAAATACGACAGCGGAGACCCCGGACTTTTGAACGACTGAAGCTCTACATAAAACAAGAATGGGAAAGAATTTCACTTTCAAAGCTTCAACAATTAGTTTCCTCGGTTCCCAAATGTTTAATGAGAGTTGTTAAAAGAAAAGGTGATGTAACACAGTGGTGAACATGCCCTTTCCCAACTACTTTGGCACGTGTCGCAGCCATGAAATTCAAAGTACATTTTTATTTGCAAAAAAAAAAATAAAGTTTATGAGTTTGAACATCAAATATCTTGTCTTTGTAGTGCATTCAATTGAATCCATTGTGGATTGAACTTTCACAGTATCATGTTAGACCCGCTCGACATCCATTGCTTTCCTCCTCTCTAAGGTTCTCATAGTCATTATTGTCACCGACGTCCCACTGGGTCATTATTGTCACCGATGTCCCACTGGGTGTGAGTTTTCCTTGCCCTTATGTGGGCCTACCGAGGATGTCGTAGTGGTTTGTGCAGCCCTTTGAGACACTAGTGATTTAGGGCTATATAAGTAAACATTGATTGATTGATTGATTGAATATGGGTTGAAAATGATTTGCAAATCATTGTATTCCGTTTACGGTGGCACAGGGGTTAGTGCGTCTGCCTCACAATATGAAGGTCCTGCAGTCCTGGGTTCAATCCCAGGCTCGGGATCTTTCTGTGTGGAGTTTGCATGTTCTCCCCGTGAATGCGTGGGTTCCCACCGGGTACTCCGGCTTCCTCCCACTTCCAAAGACATGCACCTGGGGATAGGTTGATAGGCAACACTAAATTGGCTCTAGTGTGTGAATGTGAGTGTGAATGTTGTCCGTCTATCTGTGTTGGCCCTGCGATGAGGTGGCGACTTGTCCAGGGTGTACCCCGCCTTCCGCCCGATTGTAGCTGAGATAGGCGCCAGCGCCCCCCGTGACCCCAAAAGGGAATAAGCGGTAGAAAATGGATGGATGGATGGATGTATTCCGTTTACGGTGGCACAGGGGTTAGTGCGTCTGCCTCACAATATGAAGGTCCTGCAGTCCTGGGTTCAATCCCAGGCTCGGGATCTTTCTGTGTGGAGTTTGCATGTTCTCCCCGTGAATGCGTGGGTTCCCTCCGGGTACTCCGGCTCCCTCCCACTTCCAAAGACATGCACCTGGGGATAGGTTGATAGGCAACACTAAATTGGCCCTAGTGTGTGAATGTGAGTGTGAATGTTGTCTGTCTCTCTGTGCTGGCCCTGCGATGAGGTGGCGACTTGTCCAGGGTGTAAACCGCCTTCCGCCCGATTGTAGCTGAGATAGGCGCCAGCGCCCCCAATGACCCCAAAGGGAATAAGCGGTAGAAATGGATGAATGGATGGATGGATGGATGTATTCTGTTTATATTTACATCTAACACAATTTTCCAACTCATAGGGGATAGAGAAAAAGAAGAAACTTAATAATTACAACGTTGGACTACAATGATGGACTTGTGCAAAGTTCTTTGGGGAAAAAACTTTACCATATATGGAGATATCCACAGACGTTACTAATGGGAAAAATGCCAGAAATTGGGCGAATTCCAAACGGCTTGTTTTATATATACACAAAAACAGGTACCAATTGGTTAGAAAAGTTGATTTTGCATAATAGCTACACCTTAAATCACTAACAAAAATAATAATTTAAAGCATAGATGGGACTCGAACCTGAAGCGCTAGTCAGTGGGCGACACACTTCTCCAGTAGCCCTGCTTCCACAAGCCCACCCAATTGAGCGTTTGTGACGCTTGAATCGAGCGGTCCTGATCTGTGCAGTAGCAGCAGTACTTGTGAAGATCTATTTTTCATTGAGAGCAAACTCTGGTAAAAAAAAAAAACAGCACTGGGAAGACACCGGGAAAGAAGAACAAAGAAGGAGATTTCCTGGAAAAGACCCCATCTCTCTGCTACGCCCTCTTGGCTATTGGCTGGAGCCTCTTTTGCTATTCCTTCTCCTTTTATGCTATCCCACCTGTTCTGATATCTATAAAATAAATACTTCAGTGTGATTATTTTTTCAGCATGGACTAGTAAGTAGAAAGTTGGGTTTACCGTTAAACTCTGATGACTAAAAGATGGCGCCATTGCAACATCACAACATGGTTTGAGGAAACACAAGAAAAGGTAGGGTGACGTATTATGTTATTCCAGTTGTGGCATATGCACAATAACACAGACGTGCAACTATGGTGAGATAAATGCTGTCTTTTTTTTTTGCTCCTCTGTATTCGAGAGTGTGCAGGTGTTCGTAATAATGTGGCCAGGGAATATATATATATAATGTTTATGAAGTTTCTTTTCAACAGTATCTAAAAAAATAAAAGGTATTTTCGTCTTCAATATATATATCTAACCGTTCATATATTCAAAATATACTGTACATTGAATAATTTAAGGGGTGTGGGGCGTGGAAGGTTTTAATTTAAATTTAAAGGAAACGCCTTCATACACAGTTTTCAGACAAACCCAGAAAACGGGTTGTAAATGTGACAGTGGGGTAAAATTTGTGCTAAATTTACACCAAAGCATATCCAAGACATAATATGTAGACCACAAGAACGTGTGTTAAATGTATATCAGAGTCACTATAGGTCCCCTTTAACAATTTAATTTAGCATAATGATTTGAAGGTTAATTCTTGAGTAAGTATTTACCGGTAGTTGCTTTTGTAATTGTACTGTTTAAAATATATATTTTTCCCCAGCCCCAAATAAACTTGATGACTGAACGAGCTTTATCGTTTTAACGTTCAGTCTGCCATTAGAGATTTTGATTTTCTGCAAGTTAGATACTTGTTGTCATGTTGTTTTTTTTCCCACTGGGAAACTTGGTTTTAGTGTCTTCATATCAGAAAAAATATTTAGGATTGATAAGACTGAGGTAACATCATCTTAAAAATCTGGTTTAATTCAAACAATTGATTTTTTACACAGTTTTAAAGGGGAACTGCACCTCTCTTGGCTTTTTGCCTATCATTGACAATTATTATGAGAGACATGAACACAGATGATTAAAAAAACGCTTGCAAGATGGGAGTCACAGTTGTAGCCTTCAAATCCCTCTAAACAACTTCACAACCCTTCATCAACGTTTTATGTACATGCTGCAAATATATACATATTTAAAGTAGTAACAGGCACATTCATAACAATATGTAATATGTACGATATTTACCGTATTTTGGTCATTTTATGCATCACTGAAACTATTTCCTCATTTTCATTTCCATAGCAGCACACTTCTGACTTCCGGCAACAAAAGTGTGTTCCTACTTCCGGAAACCAACGCGAGTGTGTTTTAATCATGGCAGACTTGGTAACAGACAACTAAAATGACTGTTTTTGGACAAAGAGGATTCACAATCTAATCTTTTTGAAGTTGAATATACGGAGGATGGACTGCTGGTTATGGAAGCGAACACGAAGAGGCTGGTACGTTGGAGCAGACTTTGACGCTGCAAATGTGGAGATTGGAACCAAGCTTTTTAACATAAATGGATTGCCCATCCATCCATTTCCTACCGCTGGAGTGCTGGAGCCTATCTCAGCTGCATTTGGGCGGTAGGCGGGGTACACCCTGGACAAGTCGCTACCTCATTGCAGCATAAATTGATTGCTTTCCCAAAATCAACTGGAAACGTCCCCGGTCAGCTCGACCAAACAAACAACTATCCATCAAGTGAGTCACTATAATATCGATCATGATACACATAATACGTCATACGTGTTATTACAACTACAGTACATACTCTACACTGTCTGGGTAGCTGTGTACAAACATAACATGAAATGTGGGCTAATACTTTACAAATACTGTAATATGATTGTTCATGTTTTTCAGTCAGTACAGATTGGTGTTCTATCGCTGTTGTGTGAGTACGCTAGAAAACATGTTCCTCAGTGTTCGCTCTTACAATAAAAAAGTCACTACTTCAGGGTACGGCACTTAAATTAAGTATTGTTGATGGTTTTGAATGCATTTTTATAGTGATTGAGAGGTGGAGTTGATTGCTCTCATTAGGTGCATTGCTAGCTACCTAGAATTATGTTTACATGTTAGAATGCAAAATAAAAAAAAAAACACTTTCGTATTCATGTCTCTCATAATGATTGAGAATGATAGGCAAAATTGCCCCCAAACGTGTGGTTCCCCTTTATGTGGTGAAACAATGTTTCTATATCTAAGTATGGATTATTCTTATTGTTACTTGATGAGGTAGTATAGAAAAATAACGGCCTGGAAAAAGCAAGAAAGTATAAGGCCACAGTAATGCACAGAACTAAAACATCTATTAAGGATGTGACAGAGGCCTTCTGGCCCCCAAGCCCAGTTTCAAACATCCTCTTGAGAGCCAGCAGCGTCTTCTGCAGTGAACATTTGTTTTTTATGAAAATGAAAGATGAAAAACACTCACATATAAGGTGGTTGTTTACTGTATGCATGTGTTTGTTCATAATACAATGATTTTATGTAAGACCTCTGCAAAAGATTTTCCATACAATGCTGTGGATCCCCTTATTGTTTCCCCCATTTCTGTCATCCCCTATCTTACCTCAGCCCAGTTTCCATCCACTTCATGGAAGAGAACACAGAAAGGATCTGACTTGGAGGCAACGTCGCGGTCTAGAAGACTGGCGGCAGTGACAGAAAGCTCCACCCGTGTGACACAGTGCTTCGGTCCCACACCTCGTATCTGGTCCTCGGTGGATGAGCTCAGAGTGTAGGCCATCTTTAGATGTCACTAAAATTCCCCCTGTAGATTAAAAACAATACAAATGAAGACATTTTACAACAACTGCAATGAACTAATCAAAGTTTATGATCTGGTTAGGGCATTAGATGTTCTTTGATGCTTGTGGTTTATGCATGGGATAATGGTACATAAATTACATGCATAGTATCAATCAATCAATCATGCATAGTAGGGAATTGTTTGATCCCTAGAAGTTTACTTCCCTACAAATATATGAATATCATTTTTTAAAGGTTTATTAAAACAGAGACTGTTTTTATCACATAAAAACCCCTCTAGAAATTATTTTTTTTTAATTGAGTTTTAAAGTTTATCATCATTGTCATTCTCCACGTTTAACACACTATACATTGAACAAATGACGTTTCTAATACTCAGTGTAAGTGACAAGTACAAGGACAAAGCAACAGATGTATAACGAACTCTATTTAATAATACAACTCTAACATTTGTCAACCAAATAATTAAACAAGGCGACACGGTAAAGAATCTGGGTATTATCTTCGACCCAACTCTCTCCTTTGAGGCACACATTAAAAGCGTTACTAAAACGGCCTTCTTTCATCGCCGTAATATCGCTAAAATTCGCTCCATTTTGTCCACTAAAGACGCTGAGATCATTATCCATGCGTTTGTTACGTCTCGCCTCGACTACTGTAACGTATTATTTTCGGGTCTCCCCATGTCTAGCATTAAAAGATTACAGTTGGTACAAAATGCGGCTGCTAGACTTTTGACAAGAACAAGAAAGTTTGATCACATTACGCCTGTACTGGCTCACCTGCACTGGCTTCCTGTGCACTTAAGATGTGACTTTAAGGTTTTACTACTTACGTATAAAATACTACACGGTCTAGCTCCATCCTATCTTGCCGATTGTATTGTACCATATGTCCCGGCAAGAAATCTGCGTTCAAAGGACTCTGGCTTGTTAGTGATTCCCAAAGCCCAAAAAAAGTCTGCGGGCTATAGAGCGTTTTCCGTTCGGGCTCCAGTACTCTGGAATGCCCTCCCGGTAACAGTTCGAGATGCCACCACAGTAGAAGCATTTAAGTCTCACCTTAAAACTCATTTGTATACTCTAGCCTTTAAATAGACTCCCTTTTTAGACCAGTTGATCTGCCGTTTCTTTTCTTTTTCTTCTATGTCCCACTCTCCCTTGTGGAGGGGGTCCGGTCCGAACCGGTGGCCATGTACTGCTTGCCTGTGTATCGGCTGGGGACATCTCTGCGCTGCTGATCCGCCTCCGCTTGGGATGGTTTCCTGCTGGCTCCGCTGTGAACGGGACTCTCCCTGCTGTGTTGGATCCGCTTTGGACTGGACTCTCGCGACTGTGTTGTGGATTGAACTTTCACAGTATCATGTTAGACCCGCTCGACATCCATTGCTTTCCTCCTCTCTAAGGTTCTCATAGTCATCATTGTCACCGACGTCCCACTGGGTCATTATTGTCACCGATGTCCCACTGGGTGTGAGTTTTCCTTGCCCTTATGTGGGCCTACAGAGGATGTCGTGGTGGTTTGTGCAGCCCTTTGAGACACTAGTGATTTAGGGCTATATAAGTAAACATTGATTGATTGATTGATTGATAACATACACAGATAGTAATAAATAACATTAATATGAATGAATAAATAGAATTAGTAAAAATAAATAAAATAGTTTTTGCGGTGTTTGGGGGCGGTATTAAGGGCACAACAGGGGTTATGAGTGGAATAAGTATTTAATCTCCAGGAAAAACATGACTGGGTACTTATTAAAGGGGCCCTATTATGCAAAACCAACTTTTCTTACTTCTTGGTACCTGTTTTTGTTTATTTGGAGTTCCCATAAGTCTCCAAAAGTTTAAATCGAACCATGGAGGCATCGCAGATATATTTATAAAATAATCTTGCCTTCTTGCAAATTTGCTCCAAACGAGCTGTTTGGAATTTCAGACTTTAGAGGCGTTTATTTCTTAGTTACATCAGCAGATATCTCCATATAGAGCAGCGGTTCTTAACCTGGGTTCAATCGAACCCTACGGGTTCGGTGAGTCGGCCTCAGGGATTCGGCAGAGGTCAAAACATACCCGACTCATCGTCTCAATAAAAACTTCTCCCTATCGGCGTATTACGTATACAGCAACAGCAGAAGTCACACACTGATTTGCAGGTGTGTAATTTGTTGTGAGTTTATGCAGTCTAGTGTGAGTTTAGTGTCGGTTTTGTTCTTTGAACAAGGTGACGTTCATGCACGGTTCATTTTGTGCACCAGTAAAAAAAATGGTAACACTTTAGTATGGGGGAAATATTTACTATTAATTAGTTGCTTATTAACATGCAAATTAGTAACATATTGGCTCTTAACTAGTCATTATTAAGTACTTATTAATGCCTTATTTGGCGTGGCCTCATTATAACCCATCCATCCATCCATTTTCTACCGCTTATTCCCTTTGGGGTCTCGGGGGGCGGTGGTGCCTATCTCAGCTACAATCGGGCGGAAGGCGGTGTACACCCTGGACAAGTCGCCACCACATCGCAGCTCATTATAACCCTAACCCTCTAACCCTAACCCTAACCAAATAATTCCAAATTAAGTCCTTGTTACTTAGAATATGTTTCCCAAGTGTCCAAAAACCTCTAAATTAAGTCTTTGTTACTTAGAATATGTTCTCTAAACTAAAGTGTTACCAAAAACATATAACTTTGGCTTGAATTTAATTTATTTATTTCACTAAAAGGGTTCGGTGAATGCGCATATGAAACTAATGGGGTTCGGTACCTCCAACAAGGTTAAGAACCACTGATATAGAGCTATGCGCGAGTTTGCCATTTTTATCCGGTTGTAGTAAAGAAGTTCCTTTATTTTCTCTATCCTCTTGTTGTGGGGCAGAATGGCTCATACATGCACATGCATGCTAAAATTATCCCCTGTTGCTATTTTTAACAAAAGTAGCCCATAGTACTAGCTTATATCTCTCAGTAGACCCACTATGGAAGTGGTAAAAACTACAACATGGCTCACGGGAAGAAGACACAGTCTAAGTGGAGGCACCTAAATGAGACCGCCCACAAAACGGAAGAAATGGTCGGAAAACGACTTGAAGATGGTCTGTAAAACATAATTAATGCAGCATTTTTACCAAACAACCACCGTTATATGTTATGTAAACCACAAGGAAATGTTTTGAATGTAGACAAAAAAAATCACAACATGACCCGTTTAAAGCAAACTTTTGTTGGCAGTGGTCACACATTTTTTGGCCTTGTTCACCAATGTGACGCACAGCTCAGGAGAGATTTCGGCAGAGTTGTTTTTACAGATTCTCTCTGAATCCTGAAGGTATTGAGGGTGTCGCTTAGCAACTCAAAGTTTTAGCTCTCTCCTCAGATTTTCTATAGGATTAAGGTCTGGACTCAGAATGACTTTGCCACTCCAGGATCTTTATCTGCTACTTCCTGAGGCAATCCCTTGTGGACTTGGATGCATGTTTTGGGTCATTCTCATGCTGGAATATCCATGAACCATCTGAAGCCGGGGTCGTCAGGCCAGGCCAGGTTAAGGAACCCCAAACTGAAGTAGAAATGGAGCAGAGACCCACTATTTATACTGTATATCTTGTCTACAAGTGTCCATGCATCCATCCATTTTCCTCCTCTTATCTGAGGTCGGGTCATGGGGGCAGCAGCCTAAGAAGAGAAGCCCAGACTTCCCTCTCTCCAGCCACTTCGTCCAGCTCCTCCCGGGGCCAGCCGGGAGACATTGTCTTCCTAATGTGCCCTGGGTCTTCCCTGTGGCATCCTACCGTTCGGACATGCCCTAAACAGTTTCCTATGGAGGCATTCGGGTGTCATCCTGACCAGATACCCGAACCACCTCATCTGGTTCCTCTTGATATGGAGGAGCAGCAGCTTTACTTTGAGCGCCTCCCAGATGACAGAGATTCTCACCCTATTGCTAAGGGAGGGCCCCGCCACACGCAGAGGAAAATAATTTTGGCCACTTGTACCCGTGATCTTGTCCTTTCGGTCATAACCCAAAGCTCATGACCATTAGTGAGGATGGGAGCAAAGATCGACCGATAAATTGAGAGCTTTGCCTTCCAGCTCAGTTCCTTCACCACAACGGATCGATAAAGTGTCCGCATTACTGAAGACGCCACACCGATCCGCCTGTCGATCTTACAATTCACTCTTCCCCCACTCGTGAACAAGACTCCGAGGCACTTGGAGCAAGATCTCTAGCCCAACCCGGAGATGGCTCTCCACCCTTTTCCGGGCGAGAACCATGGACTGGGACTTGGAGGTGTTGATTCTCATCCCAGTCGCTTCACACTTGGCTGCAAACCAATCCAGGGAGAGCTGAAGATCCTGGCTGGATGACGTCAATTGTATTTAAATGAAAATGGTCCTAAAAGTATCTTTTTATTGTGCAATATTCATCTGTGGCATAAAGGTGGTCCTCAAGTTATGAACGAGTTTCGTTCATATACAGTGATGTAAACCTTGCGAGCACTGAAGTATTTCAATCTATTGTGTGTTTTGACAATGGATTTCTTGGTCCCTGTGGTCCCAGCCACCTTGAGATCATGAACAAGCGTCTCCTGTGTAATTTCAGGCATATCCCTCTCCATTAAAAAAAAACAACTGCACAGTATTTCACAAAGGAAAATCTGGCATATTCCGAATGACAGCAAATGAGTGTTCTGATGTTTTTCTTTTATTCTCTAATTAGTGCGCCAACAGTGGTAGTGGTCTTTTTCTCGAAAATCTTCTTACAGAAGACACAGGATTGTTTTTGTGCTTATTGGAGACTTACCCAAGCGGTGTGGGTCCGGTTTATTGCTGGTTGGTAGAGGATCACAGCAATACACATTTATAACCATCATCATATTCTTGTTAATATTCTGTCTCTCTTAATTAAATAAACCCCCACAAAAATACAGGCTGTTCAAGTCTTTAAAAGCGGGTAATAAAACTTCAGAGGATCAAATTCATATTTCCCCCACTGTCATTGAGTTGTGACTTTGAGTTATTTGAGGGACAATATGGAGTGAACCCCCATAATCGGTGCCTGTGGCTCCTTCAGGTTTTATAATGAGCATAATGAATCCAACATTAATTAATTTTCAAAACATTGGATGCACTTAATTACCAAGCATGGCCAACAAGTACAAAGAATACGAGTTGCAGTAATTAAACCTGTACCAACGTGAAGGGCCTGGATTTTGTTTTGAGTTGCCAATGGGCAGAGGCAGTGAGCTCTTTAGCTTGGTTCATTTAGATTGGAGTCCATCCAAATGAACAAGGCAGTTTCCAAGTCCCTTAGGGATAGAGAATCTCACTGTAATTTGCAGTGATTTCAGTTTAACATATGAACTCAATATATTAGCCTTTCCATTGCTATAAACAGCATGTTAGAACACAAAACAATTATCTGTTGTACAATACCACTGTTTGAGATACTTAATTGTGAAGAACTTACATGTACATGTTACATGTCTAGTAGTAAAACCAAAAAAAAGAAAGTGGTCAGTAGAAAACCTATTCTTGATCTCTACTTTACTGATTTATTACTTAAAATATAAACATACACTCATATAGTCAGTAGGAATGGGTGCCAAATTTGGTACTTTTGTAGGCAATGACTAAATGCCATTAGTACTATTGGGTATAGATTAACGTGAAAGCAAACGGTGCAATATTGCCATACCTTTGGTGTTACTGATTGGCATTGGAGATTTCACATGGCGAGTTCAACACCTTCAAATTTGATGATGAAAACGACAACTAAGAATCATGTTACAATTAAACAGCTGGTGTGTGATAAGTACAATACTTATAGTATTAACACTTTTTAGGCTACAACCAAAGCTTAGATCCAGCTTAATGGCAAACAATACTCCCTGACTCAGCAACACACCATAGCCTATACACTACTGCCATCTCATATCTTGGATTTGCAACTGCATGCAAAACTTACTATATAATACTTTAATTGAGACTCAGAAGTGTAAGAAAACAAGCTTTAGAATCTGGACAACACAGTTATAATTATCAGCTCACTGTTGAATGTTAAATACTTGTCTTTATTATTAAACAAATAAATATCTATCAACACATGAACACACACAGAAGTAACAAAAATTGGTACCGTTGCACACCGGTATCGATTCCCAGGCACAGGGAGTTACAAAACCCAAAACCAGTGAAGTTGGCACGTTGTGTAAAGCGTGAATAAAAACAGAATCCGAAGATTTGCAAATCCTTTTCAACCTATATTCAATTGAATAGACTGCAAAGAAAAAATATTTAACGTTCAAAATGGAAAATATTTTTTTGCAAATATTAGCTCATTTGGAATTTGATGCCTGCAACGTCTTTCAAAAAAGCTGGCACAAGTGGCAAAAAAGACTTAGAAAGTTGATGAATGCTCATCAAACACTTATTTGGAACATCCAACTGGTGAACATGATGATTGGGAACAGGCGGTTGCCATAATTTGGTACAAAAGCAGCTTCCATGAAATGCTCTGTGATTCACAAACAAGGATGGGGCGAGGGTCACCACTTTGTGAACAAAGGTCTGACCAAATTGTTTAACAGTTTAAGAACAACATTTCTCAACAAGCTTATGCAAATAATTTAGAGATTTTACCATCCACTGCCTATAATATAATCAAAAGGTTCAGAAAATCTGGAAAAATCACGGCACGTAAGTGATGATATTACGGACCTTTGATCCCTCAGGCGGTACTGCATTAAAAAGCGAAATCAGTGTGTAAAGGATATAACCACATGTGCTCAGGAACACTTTGGAAAGCCACTGTCAGTAACTAGAGTTTGTCGCAACATTTGTAAGTGCATGTTAAAACTGTACTATGCAAATCGAAAGCCATTTATCAACAACACCCAGAAACACTGCCGGCTTCGCTGGGCCCGAGCTCATCTAAAATGGACTGATGCAAAGTGGAATAGTGTTCTGTGGTCTGACGAGTGCACATTTCAAATTGTTTTTGGAAACTGTGGATGTCTTGTCCTTCGGACCAAAGAGAAAAATACCATCTGAATTGTTATAGGCCCAAAGTTTAAAAGCCAGCATCTGTGATGGTATGGGTTTGTGTCCTTGGGCAGGACACTTCACCCTTTGCCCCCGGTGCCGCTCACACCGGTGAATGAATGATGAATGAATGATTGGTGGTGGTCGGAGGGGCCGTAGGCGCAAACTGGCAGCCACGCTTCCGTCAGTCTACCCCAGGGCAGCTGTGGCTACAGATGTAGCTTACCACCACCAGGTGTGAATGAATGGTGGGTTCCCACTTCTCTGCGAGCGCTTTGAGTATATAAAAATAGAAAAGCGCGATATAAATCTAATCCATTATTATTATTATTATTATTATTATTAGTGCCCAGGGCATGGGTAGATTACACATATTTGAAGGCACCATTAATGCTGAAAGGTACACACAGGTTTTGGAGCAACATATGTTGCCATCCAAGCAACGTTATCATGGACGCCGCTGCTTATTTCAGCAAGAAAATGCGAAGCCACGTGTTACAACAGCGTGGCTTCATTGTAAAAGAGGGCGGGTACTAGACTGGCCTGCCTTTAGTCGAGACCTGTCTCCCATTGAAAATATGTGGCGCAATATGAAGCCTAAAATACCACAACAGAGACCCCGGACTGTTGAACAACTTAAGCTGCATAGCTTGTTTGGTAGAGTGGCCGTGCCAGCAACTTGAGGGTTGCAGGTTCGATTCCCGCTTCCGCCATCCTAGTCACTGCCATGGTGTCCTTGGGCAAGGCACTTTACCCACCTGCTCCCAGTGCCACCCACACTGGTTTAAATGTAACTTCGATATTGGGTTTCACTATGTAAAGCGCTTTGAGTCACTAGAGAAAAGCGTTATATAAATATAATTTACTACTACTACTACTAAGCTGTACATCAAGCAACAATGGGAAAGAATTCCACCTGAAAAGCTTCAAAAATGTGTCTCCTCATTCCCCAAACGTTTACTGAGTGTTGTTAAAAGGAAAGGCCATATAACGCAGTGGTGAAAATGCCTGTGCCAACTATTTTGCGGTGTGTTGCTGCCATTAAATTTTAAGGCAATGATTATTTGCAAAAAAAATGAAGTTTCTTAGTTCGAACATTTAATATCTTAGTCTATTCAATTGAATATAAGTTAAAAATAATTTGCACGTCATTGTATTCTGTTTCCATTTATGAATTACACAACGTGCCAACATCACTGGTTTTGGGTTTTGTCGAACCGTATCGGTTCAATTGTAAAAGGTACCCACCCCAAATAGTCAGTTTCAGCTCACTGTCCGAGTGCAACCATAATACTCTAAATCTAAGATAACTCCAGAAAATAAACACAGTGGGGATATAGAGAAAGTTACTAATATAAGGACATAGAGTGACCATCATATTTTTAACACATTTTCTCTGCATCTCATAAATACATGTAAACAGAAGAAAAGCACAATTACAATATACCATCTGTTCCCCCCGGAAAGCTTTGTTAGTACAAAATGCCCTCAGAGAAAAGCAGAAAACAGATGTGGCATGCAGCATGACCCCGGTATGGGTCACTGTCGCGCGCGAATAACGGACACAAAATTGTGTTAACAACATTACAAAAAAAGCTGTGATGCAAGGCCATACAATCTAAAACGGACGAGGTGTCTAAAAGACTAAATCCTTTTGTATTTGAGTAAGAGGTAGTATGTTGTTCTAGGTAAAACTCATTCTTTCTCATTGTTGATGAAGCTTGTACAGACAACCTAACACCGCATGCCCATGAGGGTTGATCTGTTCATGGAGCAGCATGCCAGAAGGATGGTGTCTGTTGCTAAGATACAGTATGTGTCATAACCAATATGATCCTCCCAGTGTGATGTCACATGGACAGCAGTAATGTACTGAAAATATGATTTTTAGCTCTTAGTCTTGCTTGGGATATTTAAAATAAATAAACGTATCCATATTGTGTCTTGTCACTCACTACTACTGTTAGTGTTTGCAATTCAATCAATATTCTCACAAAACTGATGCTCAGCTTTATCAAAAACACTCAGGTGTTTAATGATACTGTTTCTAATATATATTTTCTTTCTTTCTTTCTTTCTTTTCATAGTTTTTTTTCGAACATGAGCACATTTACAACACAATACATCACACAGTTTCATGTCACCTTACACCGCATCATGTCCGAAAAGGAGTAGGAAAAAGCAAAGCTTATTTAATCCTACCCCTTTCCCACGTCAGAGCGCCCACAAATGTATACATTCATCTACTGACTTTCCTTACAGCAAAATAGCCAAATGACATCCGTGAATGAGTAATACAACAGATCTGTAACATGTAATTAATTAATTCAGTCATTACCAACATACTGAGATGAAGAATATCTTATTTTTAATAAGGTTGAAAGTGTTTCTCATGTCTTGGTTGACAAGACTCTGCAGCGTCGCGTGGACATCGGGGCGGTACCTCTGGATTGGCAGACCGGGGTGGTAGTCCCTCTCTTTAAGAAAGGGGGACCGGAGGGTGTGTTCCAACTATCGTGGGATCACACTCCTCAGCCTTCCCGGTAAGGTTTATTCAGGTGTACTGGAGAGGAGGCTACGCCGGATAGTCGAACCTCGGATCCAGGAGGAACAGTGTGGTTTTCGTCCTGGTCGTGGAACTGTGGACCAGCTCTATACTCTCGGCAGGGTTCTTGAGGGTGCATGGGAGTTTGCCCAACCAGCTTACATGTGTTTTGTGGACTTGGAGAAGGCATTCGACCGTGTCCCTCGGGAAGTCCTGTGGGGAGTGCTCAGAGAGTATGGGGTATCGGACTGTCTTATTGTGGCAGTCTGATCCCTGTATGATCAGTGTCAGAGCTTGGTCCGCATTGCTGGCAGTAAGTCGGACACGTTTCCAGTGAGGGTTGGACTCCGCCGAGGTTGCCCTTTGTCACCGATTCTGTTCATAACTTTTATGGACAGAATTTCTAGGCGCAGTCAAGGCATTGAGGGGTTCCGGTTTGGTGGCTGCGGGATTAAGTCTCTGCTTTTTGCAGACGATGTGGTCCTGTTGGCTTCATCTGGCCGGGATCTTCAGCTCTCACTGGATCGGTTCGCAGCCGAGTGTGAAGCGGCCGGAATGAGAATCAGCACCTCCAAATCCGAGTCCATGGTTCTCTCCCGGAAAAGGGTGGATTGCCATCTCCGGGTTGGGGAAGAGACCCTGCCCCAAGTGGAGGAGTTCAAGTACCTAGGAGTCTTGTTCACGAGTGGGGGAAGAGTGGATCGTGAGATCGACGGGCGGATCGGTGCGGCGTCTTCAGTAATGCGGACGTTGTACCGATCCGTTGTGGTGAAGAAGGAGCTGAGCTGGAAGGCAAAGCTCTCAATTTACCGGTCGATCTACGTTCCCATCCTCACCTATGGTCATGATCTTTGGGTCATGACCGAAAGGATAAGATCACGGGTACAAGCGGACGAAATGAGTTTCCTCCGCCGTGTGGCGGGGCTCTCCCTTAGAGATAGGGTGAGAAGCTCTGCCATCCGGGAGGAACTCAAAGTAAAGCCGCTGCTCCTCCACATCGAGACGAGCCAGATGAGATGGTTCGGGCATCTGGTCAGGATGCCACCCGAACGCCTCCCTAGGGAGGTGTTTAGGGCACGTCCAACCGGTAGGAGGCCATGGGGAAGACCCAGGACACGTTGGGAAGACTATGTCTCCCGGCTGGCCTGGGAACGCCTCGGGATCCCCCGGGAAGAGCTAGACGGAGTGGCTGGGGAGAGGGAAGTCTGGGCTTCCCTGCTTAGGCTGTTGCCCCCGCGACCCGACCTCGGATAAGCGGAAGAAGATGGATGGATGGATGGATGGTGTTTCTCATAATTCTTCTTCTTTGTACTTTGTGAGCACTATTTATTTGAGCATCGTCTTAAACTGGATCATATCAGTACAATGTTTAATTTCTTTACTTAATCCATTCCATAATTTAATTCCACATACTGATATGCTAAAGGTTTTAAGTGTTGTACGTGCATACAAATGTTTTAAATTAGATTTTCCTCTAAGGTTATATTTCTCTTCTTTAGTTGAGAAGAATTGTTGTACATTCTCTGGTAGCAGGTTATAATATGCTTTGTACATCATTTTAGCTGTTTGCAATTTTATCAAATCATCAAGTTTTAATATTTTCGACTCAATTAATAAAGGGTTTGTATGTTCTCTATAGCCAACATTATGTATTATTCTAATTGATCTTTTTTTGTAACACAGTTAACGAATGTTGCGCACATTTGTAGTTGTTTCCCCATATTAATGCACAATAACACATATGGTAACACTAGCGAGCAGTAGAGAATATAAAGTAAAAAGTAAAAGTAAAAACTATGTGATTTTACACTACTGAACATGCTTGTCTGCTCACATAACCAGCAATGTTATGACGTGAGGATGCGCCGTCATGCCCGGGGACCGGTACTTTTCAAACAGAGTATAGTACAGTTTTTGATTCATTAGTACCACGATACTATACCAGTACCGGTATACCGTACAACAACACTGTGTAGAGTGCCGCTTTCCATCATTTTCAACAGGCTACATCGCTACACCCCACCAACCCCCTTCCTCTCACATTAGATCCACCCAGGAATAGGGCCATATGAATTCCTTCCCTACTTTATACTATTGTTCTAATTCTACTGCAGATTATTTACTGTAGTTCCAAGTACTCTGATATCTGAACTATCTTACTGGTCCTACAATATAAACCAAAGTGCTCCAGCTTTCTGGGTCAATGAGAGCATTGCATGTTAAACTAGACAGGAGGCAAATCAATCAATCAATTAATCAAAGTTAATTTATATAGTCCTTAATCACATGTGTCTCAAAGGCCTGCACAAGCCACAACGACATCCTCGGCTCAGATTCCACATCAGGGCAAGAAAAAACTCCACCCAATGGGATCCAATGAGAAACCTTAGAGGGGACCGTAGACCAGTGCAATGGATGTCAAGTGCAACGTTCACTGTAAGGTGCGCGCCTGCGCAATTGCGCACTGCTCACACGTCCTCTGCGCACAGCAAATTAATGCCGCGCACTAAATCGAAAATCCCATCTGAGCTTCAAACAAAATAAACACGTTACAATTTATTCTGTATGATTTTGCAATGCAACTCTATGAGTGATAAGTGACAACAAGAGTGGCCCCGATGATAAAACAATCTTTGTCAACACAGTTCAATTATTGTCTGTCGAGACATTTTACGGACAGGAATTCCATCAATTACTTTATTGAGCAAAACTGTTTGTAACCACACCAAAAACATGAGTAAAAAAAACTTTTATCCATAAAACTGGTAATTTTCTGCCATACAAACCGGGCTTAAACCAACTTTGTCATCCGTCGTTTCAACAGAAGCCGCTCGCTCTCTCACCTGCTCCAACACAAGCACTCATGGCACTTAGCCAGTGTTGCATTTATGGCCACACAAAAAGTCGGACAACCCTAACGCCATACAATGTGTAAATGCCAGGTTGTAACACTCTGACTCCTCAATCAGATGTGTGCTTATATTACTGCCATTAATTAAGAATGTTAATCTAAAGATATTATACATGAAATATTGTCACTAGATTTCATAAATGCTAATAAAAAGATGTATTATACGGACAGAAAGTTACAGGAACTAAATGTAATCTCTGAAAGGGGAAACATTTCTTTTAAAGGCAGGACCCGCAGCCAGACATACAATACTAGCACATAGTTTTTTGTTATTGTCATTGTAAGAGGGCAAAATCCCTTATATCAGAAAAATATTTTAATAAAAAATTTAAATTGTTATGATGTCAGGTTTGGGAAAGGTGTGACGCTGGTGTGGCCACAGTGTGTACGTCTGATGTTGCTCACATGTGCTCCACTGAATGCTCAGGGAGTTTGTGCGTTTGCTCACACACATGAAAAATTAGAGGGAACGTTGGTCAAGTGTACCTTTTTAATAGTGTGAGAGTCCAGTCCATAGTGGGGCCAGCAGGGGATCATCTTGAGTGGAGACGAAATGTGGTTGTCTTTCTCACAAAGAGCGACAGCTCCGGGCTCATTGCACACCCAAGTAGCTTTTACTACCAGTAATATAAGAAGCAGCTTTTCCACAGCAGAGTGAGCCGCACAAAGGGTAATTGTTTTAAATTAGGCACATGTCTATCTGTTTTGGTCCTGTGATGAAGTGGCGGCTTGTTCAGGGTGTACGCCGCCTACCGCCCAAATGCAGCTGAGATAGGCTCCAGCACCTCCCGCGACCCCGAAATGGACAAGCGGTAGAAAATGGTTGGATGGACATATGTGTTACGTTTGCTGCATTGCACCACAGAGAGCCTAACACACAAATGAAGGCTTGCAAGGTGAAATTTGCCAAGCCAGATAAGTACAAAGTAGGAAAAATTGAATGCCCAGACATCACTTTGATGCCAAAACCAATCCAATGTCAATTAATGCTAAGCTATATGCACATAGAGTGTCTGACCTGAGAGTGGGAGGCCGTGAGTCAAAACCCTGCCGAGTCATACCAAAAACTACAAAAAATGAGACCCATGGCCTCCCTGGTTGGCACTCAGCATCAAGGTTTGGAATTGGGGGTTAAATCACCAAATGATACCCGAGCGCAGCGCACGCTGCTGCTCACTGCTCCCCTCACCTTCCAGGGGGTGACCATAGGGATGGGTCAAATGCAGAAGACAAATTTCACCGCACCTAGTGTGTGTGTGTGTGACAAAGTGAATTGTGAATTATATTTATATAGCGCTTTTCTCTAGTGACTCAAAGCGCTTTACATAGTGAAACCCAATATCTAAGTTACATTTATACCAGTGTGGGTGGCACTGGGAGCAGGTGGGTAAAGTGTCTTGCCCACGGACACAACGGCAGTGACTAGGATGGCGGAAGCGGGAATCGAACCTGCATCCCTCAAGTTGCTGGCACGGCTGCTCTACCAACCGAGCTATACCGCTCTTATCTTTGTTACAGTACGTGTGACAAAGATAATGTGTAAAAATATCTATTACTATACCTCATTAATAATGGATTATTTTAGTTTTGCAAGAAAAAAGTGCCAACATGTGGGCTGAAATAGAACCCGTCTGCATTTTGGACACCCCTGTTGAAAAGACCCTTAAGGGCAGGCCTGGGCAATTATTTTACTCGGGGGGGGGGGCAGATTTATATAAAAAATGTGTCTGGGTGCCGGTATATCTATTTTTAAGAACTCTAATACAAACCTCACAATAATGATTGAAAGCTAAAAAGTTTATAATAGAAAGCCTTAAAAAACAGAATGGAATTTGATTTTTTTTTTTTTTACTGAATGAGACACCCAGAATTTACATGAAAATAAAGAATGTGGGATTTACAATATTAACTATGAATGATAAAGCACTGACTATTGACAACTTATTTTACAATCAACTGAAAAGCAACCAAAATGCAACAAACAGTGGGGAAAAAAACCCCACCTCCAATCTGACATATCTCATAGTGACCATAGTAACTAATTAGATGACCATAGTAACTGGTATATGATGCAGATTCCAAGCATTGAAAGACTTAGTATAGTTGAAGACTTCCGGTCATTAGAAAACATCACTGCACATCATAATGGCAGCTACACTTTACATTTTAAACATCTAAAACAATTACCTTATTTCCTTGAATTGCCGCGGGGCATATAGTATGCGCCTGCCTTGAATTACTGCTCGCTTCGCAAAATAATTAGCTCATGCTTAGTATTACCGCCTGGTCAAACTCGTGACGTCACGAGTGACACTTCCCTTGTCATCATTTTCAAAATGGAGGAGGCTGATTTCAATTGCAGAAAGGGAAGAAGATTAACAGCTTTTCAGTAGGATTTAAGGTCCAAGCTTACATCAGACTCAAATTTTTACTGCATATCTTTGGTAAGTGCCGGAGTGAGAAGAGGTTTTTAAAATAATTAGCGCATGCTTACTTTTACCGCATGCCTTTGGTAAGTGCAGGAGTGAGAAGAGGTTTTAAATTAATTAGCGCCCCGGCAGGAAATTCAAGGAAATACGGTATTTGGGAATGTCCGGCGGGCCATATTGAAAAGCTCAACGGCCAGCATGCGGCCCCCGGGCCTTGGTCTGCTTAGTTCTGCTAAAGGGGTTTAGTGCCATGCAGTGGTAGGTTAACTCAAACCGGGTCCCGAAACTAAAGTCTGAGCGACTGTCCAAAAACCAAGCAGGGTCCTCTCACAGAAAGTGTAAACAAAACTCCCCAGCATCTCTAACTGAAAATGGGGTTTTAACAGTAAACGCACTTTACATGCTTCCCCACATTAAAAAAAAAAAAAAACATATTTCAGCAGGTTTTCTGCTTAACTAATCTTTCCACACCTTTTTTTTAAAAATCCAACACACAAAAGACCTCATATTGCAACCTGCTACTGGAGACTATAAGTGTTTATTTTGAAATACTACGTTCAATAACAACCAACACTAACAACGTAAAAACTGGCTTACCTGTGCGAGAACGACGTCAAACTTCTTCTTTTCAGTGACAATTATTTGAGTATTGACGCACACAAACTGTATACCTTTGTACTCATCAAAGTGTTTAAGACAAATAAGTATAAATCCTCATGTTTACGACTCCTCCAGGATCCCGAGAAGCGCACATGCAGCGTCAAGTCATCTTTGGAGGAGAGACACGCTTTTTTTCCCACCGCTCACACCACTTTCAGTCAAGCTTGCGGAAACACGACCGCGTCTTACAGGAAGCGTGGTGATTTAGCCTTCAAAGTAAAGTGTTTCCGCTTCGCGTAGCGTTGAATAGAAAGAAAGGTTTAAACCAGTGGTTATCAACCTTTTTTCAGTGATGTACCCCCTGTGAACATTTTTTTAATTCAAGTACCCCCTAATCAGAGCAAAGCATTTTTGGTTGAAAAAAAGAGATAAAGAAGTAAAATACAGCACAATGTCATCAGTTTCTGATTTATTAAATTGTATAACAGTGCAAAATATTGCTCATTTGTAGTGGTCTTTCTTGAACTATTTGGAAAAAAGATATAAAAATAACTAAAAACTGGTTGAAAAATGAACAAGTGATTCAAATATAAAAAAAATATTTCTACACATAGAAGTATCGATCCGTTGTGGTGAAGAAGGAGCTGAGCCGGAAGGCAAAGCTCTCAATTTACCAGTCGATCTACGGTCCCATCCTCACCTATGGTCATGAGCTTTGGGTCATGACCGAAAGGATAAGATAACGGGTACAAGCGGCCGAAATGAGTTTCCTCCGCCGGGTGGCGGGGCTCTCCCTTAGAGATAGGGTGAGAAGCTCTGCCATCCGGGAGGAGCTCAACGTAAAGCCGCTGCTCCTCCACATCGAGAGGAGCCAGATGAGGTGGTTCGGGCATCTGGTCAGGATGCCACCCGAACGCCTCCCTAGGGAGGTGTTTAGGGCACGTCCAGCTAGTAGGAGGCCACGGGGAAGACCCAGGACACGTTGGGAAGACTATGTCTCCCGGCTGGCCTGGGAACGCCTCGGGATCCCCCGGGAAGAGCTAGACGAAGTGGCTGGAGAGAGGGAAGTCTGGGTTTCCCTGCTTAGGCTGCTGCCCCCGCGACCCGACCTCGGATAAGCGGAAGATGATGGATGGATGGATGGATGGATGGATGGGATGGAGAAGTAATCAACTTAAAGTGCCCTCCCTCTTTTGGGATCGTAACACAGATCCATCTGGATTCAAGAACTTCATTCTAAACATTTCTTCACAAGAAAATACATCTTTAACATCAATATTTATGGAACATATC
The DNA here is from genome assembly GCF_033978795.1 of Nerophis ophidion. Lineage (NCBI taxonomy): Eukaryota > Metazoa > Chordata > Actinopteri > Syngnathiformes > Syngnathidae > Nerophis > Nerophis ophidion. Next base: position 34,225,704 of record NC_084622.1, read on the forward strand.
CACAAAAAATCTAGCTGTCAACACTGAATGTTGCATTGTTGCATTTCTATTCACAGTTTATGAACGTACATTCATATTTTGTTAAAGTAGTCTTCAATAAATATATTTATAAAATATTTTTGAATGGTTGCTATTTTTAGAATATTTTTGAAATATCTCACGTACCCGTTGGCATACCTTCAAGTACCCCCAGGGGTACGCGTACCCCCATTTGAGAACCTCTGGTTTAAACCATAAGTGTCAAAGTCGTTTTTATTGAGGGCCATATCGCAGTTATGTTTGGCCTTAGAGAGCTGCTTCTAACAGTGAATACTATTATTACACAATTTTTTAATGCAATTCTTTTGTAGGTTTTTTAAAAACAAAAATGTAAAAAAAATATATGGTAAATTGCAAAAAATTCACCTCAAAATTTAGCGTTTATTGCTGTAAATGGGCCCTGCGATGAGTTGGCGACTTGTCCATGGTGTACCCTGCCTTCCGCCCGATTGTAGCTGAGATAGGCACCGGCGCCCCCCTAAACCCCAAAGGGAATAAGCGGTAGGAAATGGATGGATGGATGCTGTAAATGGAAAAACAGTACTGCTGTTTTATGGTAAATAAAAAGGAGCTCAGTTGCCAGAATTTTACTGTAAAATTTACTTCTTATTTTTTACTGTAAATAAAAAAATGCAATTTTACAGTAGAATTTTGGAACCTGAGCTAAAAAAAATGTGTTTATTACTGTAAATGGAAAAACAGTACTGCTGTTTTATGGTAAAAAAAAAAAAGGATCTCAGTTGCCAGAATTTTACTCTAAAATGTACTTCTTCTTTTTTACTGTAAATAAAAAAATGCAATTTTACAGTAGAATTTTGGAACCGGAGGTCCCTTTTTTTAACCATAAAAACAGCAGTAATGTTTTTCCATTTACAGTATTAAACACTAAATTTTGAGGGGAAATTATTGCAACTTAACATATATTTTGTATATTTCAGTTAAAAAGTAATAATTTTTGTTTTTTATTACTGTAAATAGAAACACATTACCGCTGTTTTTATGGTAAAAAAAAAAGGCAGCTCAGTTGCCAGAATTTTACTGTAAAATAAATAATTTTTTACAGTAAATAAAAAAATGCAATTTTACAGTAAAATTTTGGAACTTTAGCTCCCTTTTTACCATAAAAATAGCAGTACTGTTATTCCATTTACAGTAATAAACACTAATTTTTGAGGTGAAATTGTTGCAACTTAACATATATTTTTTACATTTTAGTTTAAAAAAAATACTAATAAAATGCATAAATAAATTGTGCATTGTTTCAATGGAGCTCAGTTGCCAGAATTTCAAAATTTATATTAGTCTTTTTTTAACTGTAAATAAAAAAAACTGCAATTTTACAGTAAAACTTTGGCACCTGAGCGGCCAGTTTTTTTGTTTTGTTTTTTACTGCAAATCAACAACTGTAGATTTTCTGGTGTATTACTGCAAATGCCAAAACGGAACCACAGTCTATTACAGTAACAGTACAACAGTACAAATAATTTTATTGCCATGAAATCTATTGCTACTTTTACATTGCTCAATTTGATGGATAACTTGCTTTGAAATCATTATGATTAGTATTTATTTCTATTAAAAAATGGTTAGAATGTTTGATAGTATAATTTTGCATATTTAGACAATATTTTAAGTTAACATAACTGGCTATTAGATGGTGTACATGTATTTTTCTCTCTCCCAAAACAGAAAGAAAGAATACATTTAGTAAGAAGAGTTACAATACTCAATTGATACATATTATTTCCAGGCTTTCAAGGGCCAAATATAATGAATTTGAGGGCCACATCTGGCCCCCGAGCTTTGAGTTTGACACCTGTGCTTTAAACCTACTATTGAAACCACTTAAATGGCTGTTGACTAAATAAGCATTATTGTAATACAAAAACAATATTGTAGAAGGTCAATCCAGACTTCAATCATACTGAATATATATATATATATATGTGTGTGTATATATATATATATATATATATATATATATATATATATATATATATATATATATATATATATATATGTCGCATCCTTAGTGAGTCTTTGAAGATGTTGTAAGGAAAAACACACAATACTGAGACTTTCTTGTTCACCTTTACTTACCTTTTACATAGAGAGAACGATATTGAAAGGTTAGTATTTAATAATGGTAACTATACTGACTGAACACATCTTTACGCCAGACCCCAGTATTACTTGCCTTTAGTAAAGGTGTTTTTTCCAAGGTTTTCATGTTAGCTGTCAGTAATAAAAATGTCAGAGAGTGAGCTTGCACAGCCTATGTATGATTCTCATGGTGCCATCTTGTGGTTACTTTAGGTATTACCGGATTTGAACAACGGAGTCACAAAGTGATTCAAGTGAGTGATTTGCCATTTTGCTGTATTACTATTAATATATATTACTCATTCTTGATTTTAAAATAAGAATAAATATTTTCCTCGACATACTTCAATGTGCATTAAAAAAATTGCTCTGATGACTCACTCTTTGTGTGTACATTATATTAGGAGACCCTGAGAGGGACAAGCGGTAGCAAAAAGGATGGCTGGATGGATAGTCTTATATCCTGTTTGGCACCCTGGTCAAGAACCCCTCTGGCTCCTTGCCCCAATCCAGTCTCACCAACGGACAAACACAAGATTTTATTTTATTATTTTTTAAATGTCCCCCCTCTTTTTTCTTTTTGCTCTTTCCAGACTTATATCCTTATTCATAATATTTTATGTTATTTTTATTATACATAGTAAAATCCTAAATACAAAAATAATAACCAAAAATACAGTATTCAAACATAAACACCAATGTCAATGGCACAAATCCTTCATCACAAAAATTCATATGAATAAAAGGAAATTAATCGAATGAAAAAACAACAACACTATTTGACACGTTTAATACAGTAGGTACAGTAGTACGGGTGTCCAGTGTAATCTAAAACCAGCCTGCAAAAATCATCAATTACATCATCTTACAACATATGTTGTGCAATTTTATGATTGATGCTGATGATTGCAAGTCTAGAGAAACGTTCCTGTAACATGATGCACCTCAAATACTATTTAGTAAATTTCAACTTGATTGGAAAAACTTTTGTCATGAAAGTTTGATCATATTAGGCATGTACTGGCTCGCCTGCACTTGCCTCCTGTGTGCTCAAGATGCAACTTTACGGGTGTTTTACTTGTGTATAAAATACTAAACGGTCTAGCTCCATCCTCTCTTGCTGATTGTATTGAATCATATATCCCTGCCAGAAATCTGCATTCAAAGAACTACGGCTTATTAGTGATTCTCAGAATGTCCTATTGGTAAGAGTAAGAGATGCTACCTCAGTAGAAGCATTTAAGCTCCATCTTAAAACTCATTGATACACCCAAACCTGCTCAGTGACCTAGTAGTCAGAGTGTCCGCCCTGAGATTGGTAGGTTGTGAGTTCAAACCCCGGCCGAGCCATACCAAAGACTATTAAAATCGGACTAATTACCTCTCTACTTGGCACTCAGTATCAAGGGTTGGAATTGTGGGTTAAGCAGCTGAGATAGGCTCCAGCGACCCCTCGCAACCCCAAATGGGACAAGCGGTTGAAAATGAATGGATGGATGGATCACTAAAATGATTCCTGAGCGTGGCCACCGCTGCTGCTCACTGCTCCCCTCACTTCCCATGGGTGGAACAAGGGGATGGGTCAAACGCAGAGAGTAATTTTACCACACTATCAGTGGTACTTTAACTTTAGCCTTTAAATAATATTGTAGACCAGTTGACCTGCCGCTTCTCTTTTCTGCTCTGCTGGGTTGAATGCAGAAGACACATTTTGTCTTATCAATGGCCAACAGTCAACATCACCAACAGCTGGGCTGAGAAATGTGCAAGCTCTCCGCTCATGTCTACGGTAAGAGCCGACTTATTACCACCATTTTCTCACCGAAACCTGCCGGTTGACATGTGGTAGGGAACCATGTTCGCTTGACCGCTCTGTTCCATAGTGAAGCTTCACCGTCATCTTTCGGGAATGTAAACAAGGAAACACCAGCTGTGTTTGTGTTGCTAAAGGCGGCCGCAATACACCGCTTCCCACCTACATCTTTCTTGTTTGACGTTTCCATTATTAATTGAACAAATTGCAAAAGATTCAGCAACACATATGTCCAGAATACTGTGTAGTTATGCGATGAAAAGAAACGACTAATAGCTGTGAACGGTGCTGGACCAAAATGTCCTCTACAATGCGTGACATCACGCGCACGCATCATCATACTGTGACCTTTTAGCATGATACTTCCGAGCGAAATTTAAAATTGCAATTCAGTAAACTAAACCGGCCGTATTGGCATGTGTTGCAATGTTAAGATTTCATCATTGATATATAAACTATCAGACTGCGTGGTGGGTAGTAGTGGGTTTCAGTAGGCCTTTAATGCTTACTTTCTGATTGGACTTCTACAGAAACCCTTTTTTGGCATTGGCTTAGTTTTTTGTTTTATATTGAGTATCGTACTTAATTTTAGAGTTATTGCTTATTGTTGTTATACAGTGAAGAAAATAAGTATTTGAACACCCTGCTATTTTGCAAGTTCTCCCACTTAGAAATCCTGGAAGGGTCTGAAATTTTCACGGTAGGTGCATGTCCACTGTATGAGAGATAACCTAAAAAGAAAAATCCAGAAATAACAATCTATGATTTTTTAACAATTTATTCGTGTGATAAAGCTGAAAATAAGTATTTGAACACCAATATTAATATTTGGTAGAGTAGCCTTTGTTTGCAATTACATAGGTCAAACGTTTCCTATTGTTCTTCACGTTTGAACAGACTGCAGGAGGGATTTTGGCCCACTCCTCCACACAGATCTTCTCTAGATCAATCAGGTTTATGGGCTGTCGCTGAGTAACACAGACTTTCAGCTCCCTCCAAAGATTTTCAATTGGATTTAGGTCTGGAGACTGGCTTGGCCACTCCGGAACCTTGATATGGTTCTTACGAAGCCACTTCTTGGTTTTCCTGGCTGTGTGCTTTGGGTCATTGTCATGTTGGAAGATCCAGCCACGACTCATCTTCAATGATCTGACTGAGGGAAAGAGGTTTTTGGCCAAAATCTCACAATACATGGCTGCAGTCATCCTCTCCTTAATACAGTACAGTCGTCCTGCCCCATGAGCAGAAAAACACCCCCAAAGCATGATGCTACCACCCCCATGCTTCACAGTAGGGTTGGTGTTCTTGGGTTGGTACGCATCATTCTTCTTCCTCCAAACTCGCATAGTGGAATTATGACCAAAAAGGTCAATTTTGATCTCATCTGTCCACAAAACTTTCTCCCATGTCTCCTCTGGATCACCCAAATGGTCATTGGCAAACTTAAGACGGGCCTCAACATGTGCTGGTTTAAGCAGGGGAACCTTCCGTACCATGCATGATTTCAAACCAGGACGTCTTAGTGTATTACCAACGGTGACCATGGAAACAGTGGTCCCAGCTCTTTTCAGGTCATTGACCAAGTCCTGCCGTGTAGTCCTGGGCTGATTCCTCACCCGTCTTAGCATCATTGAGACCCCACTAGGTGATATCTTGCATGGGGCTCCACTCCGATTGAGATTGACCATCATGTTTAGCTTCTTCCATTTTCTAATGATTGCTCCAACAGTGGACCTTTTTTCACCAAGCTGCTTGGCATTTTCTCCAGAGCCCTTTCCATCCTTGTGGAGTTGTACAATTTTGTCTCTGGTGTCTTTGGATAGCTCTTTGCTCTTAGCCATGCTGAATGTTTGGGTCTTACTGATTGTATGGGGTGGACAGGTGTCTTTATGCAGCTAACGACCTCACACAGGTGCATCTGATTCAGGATAATACAGTGGAGTGGAGGAGGACTTTTAAAGGCGGACTAACAGGTGTTTGAGGGTCAGAATTCTAGCTGATAGACAGGTGTTCAACTACTTCTTTTCACCTACCGTGAACATTTCAGACCCCTCCATGATTTCTAAGTGGGAGAACTTGCAAAATCGCAGGGTGTTCAAATACTTATTTTCTTGACTGTATATACTGTAACACAACATTGCCTATTTCATATGAATTGCTCAGTCAACACTGGTGAACAAAATGGACAACTTCTGAACAATCCAAATGACAAAAAGGGTTAAATCATAACATTTTTAAAAATGTATCATTGAATTTTTCAAAAGACCTCATATTGCAACATGATACGTTTAAGTAACTGGAGTCAATAAGTGCTAATTTTGAAATACTACACTCAATAACATGTTCATGTCTGATTATTAAGGTCACCGACTGGGTACAGGTTACCTTCAATGTGAAAGAACAATATAGGGAGCGTCAAATGTACTAGACAGGTTTAATCTGTCTTGCAAAAGCGAAGATCAGTTTGCTAAATATAAAAATGAGCTACATTTTTTAAATGAAATAAACTGCTGTTTTAAATGTGTCCACTGGATGTCACAATAGCAACCCAAGTGTAACCCACATCACACATGACACTGTTTAAAGAAAACGTGTCAGCTGACTTTAACCGCCCTCTCGATTGGATGCCCCTACTCCCATCAGCGCAGGTGCAAGCAATCAGCTGCTCTTTTTGTGGCTGGCAGCAGATGGCGGCAGTATCGACGCACAATACCTTCTTTCGTTGTATATTATCCACTAAAAGGATACAATTACAAAATGGTAAGATGCAAAGACTTAAGTCAATGTGACCACCATCTTTGTAGTTAGAGTTCTGTGCGGCACTTGCAATTATTTGAATACACAATGCACACCCTGAACTCCATTGTAAAAACTTGCTTTTCTTTTTGTTGGCAGTTCGAATTTATTTTATGCTTAAATTTAATATATGTTCACATTTGTTAGGTTTGTAGTTGTGTTACTTTGACTTCGGCTCAGGTGTCATTTTGATAATTATTTTGTTTATACAACACCCAAAACCGATGAAGTTGGCACTTAGTGCAATTTGTAAATAAAAACAGAATACAATGATTTGCAAATGCTTTTCAATTTATGTTTCGATGAATAGACTGCAAAAACAAGATATTTAATGTTCGATCTGAGGAACTAAATTTTTATTTGCAAATGATCATTGCCTTAAAATTTAATGGCAGCAACACATTGCAAAAAAGTTGGCACAGGGGCATTTTTACCACTGTGTTACAAGGCCTTTCCTTTTAACAACACTCAGTAAACGTTTGGGAACTGAGGGGACCAATTTTTGAAGCTTATCAGATTGGATTTTTTACCCATTCTTGCTTGATGTACAGCTTAAGTTGTTGAACGGTCCAGGGTCTCCCTTGAGGTATTTTAGGCTTCATATTGTGCCACACATTTTCAATGGGAGATATGTCTAAACCACAGGAAGGCCAGTCTAGTACCCACACTCTTTTACTATGAAGCCACGCTGTTGTAACACGTGGCTTGGCATTGTCTTGCTGAAATAAGCAGGGGCGTCCATGATAACGTTGCTTGGATGGCAACATATGTTGTCCTGAAACCTGTATGTACCTTTCAGCGTTAATGGTGCCTTCACAGATGTGTAAGTTACCAATGTCTTGGGCACTAATACACCCCCATACCATCACAGATGCTGGATTTTGAACTTTGACTCTCCATCTGGATGGTTCTTTTCCTCTTTGGTCCAGAGGACACATCATCTACAGTTTCCAAAAATAATTTGGAATGTGGACTAGTCAGACCAAAGAACACTTTTGTACTTTGCACCAGTCTATCTTAGATGAGCTCGGGCCCAGCGAAGCCTGCGGCGTTTCTAGGTGTTGTTGATAAATGTTTTTTGCTTTTTAACTTGCACTTACATATGTAGCGACAAACTGTAGTTACTGACAGTGGTTTTCTGAAGTATTCCTGAGCCCATGGGGTGATATCCTTTACACACCGATGTCGCTTTTTGATGCAGTACCGCCTGAGAGATCGGAGGTCCGTAATGTCATCGCTTACGTGCAGTGATTTCTTCAGGTTCTCTGAACTTTTTGATGATATTACGGACCGTAGATGGCGAAATCCCTAAATTCCTTGTAATAGATCATTGAGAAATGTTGTTCTTAAAATGTTCGACAATTTGTTTATGCATTTGTTCACAAAATGGTGACCCTTGCCACATCCTTGTGGTGTTTTAATGCTGGTATCTCGCCATGCCGCTTACGTGGAGTGATTTCTCCAGATTCTCTGAACCTTTTGATGATATTATGGACTGTAGATGTTTAAACCCCTAAATTTCTTGCAATCGCACTTTGAGAAACGTTGTTCTTAAACTGTTTGACAATTTTCAGTTATGGACAAAGGGGTGTACCTCGCCCCATCCTTTCTTGTGAATGACTGAGCATTTCATGGAAGCTGCTTTTATGCCCAATCATGGCACCTACCTGTTCCAATTAGCCTGTTCACCTGTGGGATGTTCCAAATAAGTGTTTGATGAGCATTCTTCAACTTTCTTAGTCTTTTTTGCCACTTGTGCCAGCTTTTTTGAAACATATTGCAGGCATCAAATTCTAAACGAGCTAATATTTGCAAAATATAACAAAGTTTTCCAGTTCGAACATGAAATATCATGTCTTTGCTGTCTATTCAATTGAATACATGTTGAAAAAGATTAGCAAATTATTATATTCTGTTTTTATTTACGATTCAAACAACGTGCTAACTTCACCAGTTTTGGGTTTTGTATTATAACTATAATATTTCAATGATGATAAAGGTATAGATAAGGGATCTATTTTAGGCCCCATCCTGTTCGCTCTTTATCTCCTCCCTCTTGGAGATATTTTTAAGAAACATGGAGTGTTTTATCACTTTTATGCAGATGACTGCCAAATTTATATGCCGATTTCAAAAAGCCACGGCCCCCTGACACCCCTTCTTAACTGTCTATGCGACGTCAGGGCTTGGTTAGCCCAGAATTTTTTAATAATGAATGAGGGAAAAACGGAAATTTTAGTTTTTGGTCCGGCCCTCACTGACTTGGGACCATTGCAAAATGATGTGCGTCCCAAAGTCACCAGCCTTGGCGTCACTATAGACAGTGATTTTAAACTAGACAAACAAGTCAATGGCGTTTTAAAATCGTGTTTTTATCACCTTCGTCTTTTAGTAAAGGTTAAACCGTTTTTATCTTTTAACCTTTTTGAACAAGTCGTGCATGCTTTTATTTCAAGTCGCCTGGACTACTGCAATGCACTTTATGCTGGCATTAGCCAAAAAGCTCTCTCCCGGTTGCAGTTAGTCCAGAACGCGGCAGCACGACTTTTAACAGGGGCCAGGAAACGCCAACATATAACCCCAATTCTTCAGAGTTTGCACTGGCTCCCTGTTCATTTTAGAATTGATTTTAAAACATTGCTGTTTTTTTTAAAATCTTTACATGGACTGGCACCTCAATATATCTGGGACCTTTTCCAAATTTACATTCCTGCGCGCGCTCTGAGGTCCGAGAGCCAGTTCCAGCTCGTGGTGCCCAAGACCAGACTTAAGACCAGGGGAGACAGGGGCTTCTCTGTGGTCGGCCCTAAGCTCTGGAACACTCTGCCCCTCCATGTTCAAACTGCTTCCACAGTGGAGTGTTTTAAGTCTCGTCTTAAGACCCACTTTTATTCTTTGGCTTTTAACACTACGTGAGTTGTGTGGTCCTCTGTTTTTTATACACTTTGATTTTTATTTGACTGTTTTAATTGATTTTACCCTTTAAAATAGTTTTTAATCATATTTGTTTTTATATTGTTTTTATTGGTTTTATATTTATTTATTTTTTGTTTTTATTCAGTCATTGGTGGAGCATAATATATATATATATATATACTTTTTAAATTTTATTTTATTTATTTATTTATTTATTTTTACAATTGTTTTTAACATGGCTGTGCAGCACTTTGGGAACGTTATTGTTGTTTAAATGTGCTATATAAATAAAGTGGATTGGATTGGATTGGATAAAAGAATGTGTTGTGGCAGTTGCAGATTTCACCAATGCAGCGGTTTGAGAAAATATCCTGTTGCTTTTTCAAACATATTTAATGAACTGCCAACATCCATCCATCCATTTTCTACTGCTTATTCCCTTTCGGGGACGTGGGGGGCGCTGGCGCCTATCTCAGCTACAATCGGGCAGAGGGCGGGGTACACCCTGGACAAGTCGCCACCTCATCGCAGGGCCAACACAGAAGGACAGACAATATTCACACTCACATTCACACACTAGGGCCAATTTAGTGTTGCCAATCAACCTATCCCCAGGTGCATGTCTTTGGAAGTGGGAGGAAGCCGGAGTACCCGGAGGGAACCCACGCATTCACGGGGAGAACATGCAAACTCCACACAGAAAGATCCCGAGCCTGGATTTGAACCCAGGACTGCAGGACCTTCGTATTGTGAGGCAGACGCACTAACCCCTCTGCCACCGTGAAGCCCAACTGCCAACATGAGAACCCTAAACAGTAAGTGCTTAACGTTTAATGGCGTTGTAAAAACATTCAGACAAAGTCTTAAGTACCTTTTTTTCTTCATGGTGTTTTAGAAACTGCACCAATTTTTTCCTCAGAATTTAGAGCTAACTTGATGTGTTTTGCCAAGAGGATTTTTTTGTAATGTGTACATTTTCAGAATGTGTTTGTTCAATTCATGGCCAAAGTAAGACAAAGAAAACACTTTTGAAATTGTTTTTATTTTTAAGTTTTAATGTCATGATTTTACCAGTCCGGCCCGAGTGGGATTCGATTTTCCTCCATCCGGCCCCGAGGCTAAAATGAGTTGGACACCACTAAATACTAATCAAGAATATTTACATTTTGTAGAAGGTGCTTTATGTTTAGTCATCCAAAAAGGAACTATTTACTTTATTTGAATAATAAATGATACTCAATACGAAGAGTAGGGACTGGAGTTTTTCTTTTGTTGTCACCGCTGCAGGCGGGAGCAAGAGGAAGTGGAGGAGCGTCACGCTAAGGCTTCCTCATGAAACTACAGTATCAGTACACGTGTAAAATGAAATAGCGCAAATAGGCTGTCAGTCCGGGCCCACACTAGGGTTGAATGGAACAGCTGTCGCTTGGAGCAGCTGTTCACCATGACAGAAAGCAAAACAATCTTGGAGGAAGTTCTTGCACTTTAAGTGGCCCAAAATAACCCATAATAAAATACTCACAATAATAATTGCATCTTGAATGTGCTAACATCTTGCCTCTACCAAAGAAAAAGAGGTGTTTTATAATACGATGCAAAAATTGACCACAAATTATAAAAGCATTAACAAACAAAATAGTTTTGAAAAATCTTTTTTTTTCTCGAACAAAACAATATTGCATTCCCCCTTTCAACAAGAGTACTGTGCTAGATAGACTTACAATGTACAATGAATCAATGAGGACATCCTGTATTGCAGGGGTCACCAACGTGGTGCCTGCGGGCACCAAGTAGCCCGTAAGGACTAGATGAGTAGCCCGCTGGCCTGTTCTAAAAATAGCTCAAATAGCAGCACTTACCAGTGAGCTGCCTCTATTTTTTAAATTGTACTTATTTACTAGCAAGCTAGTCTCGCTTTGCTCGACATTTTTAATTCTAAGAGAGACAAAACTAAAATAGAATTTGAAAATCCAATAAATAAATTCACTTATTTTTTTACTTTGCTTCTTATAACTTTCAGAAAAACAATTTTAGAGAAAAAAATACAACCTTAAAATTATTTTAGGATTTTTAAACACATATACCTTTTTACCTTTTAAATTCCTTCTTCTTCTCTTCTGACAATTAAATCAATGTTCAAGTATTTTAATTTTTTTTATTGTAAAGAATAATAAATACATTTTAATTTCATTCTTCATTTTAGCTTCTGTTTTTTTGACGAATAATAATTGTGAAATATTTCTTCAAACTTATTATGATTAAAATTCAAAACAATTATTCTGGCAAATCTAGAAAATCTGTAGTATCAAATTTAAATCTTATTTCAAAGTCTTTTGAATTTCTTTTAAATTTTTTGTTCTGTAAAATCTAGAAGAAATAATGATTTGTCTTTGTTAGAAATACAGCTTGGTCCAATTTGTCATATATTCTAACAAAAGGCAGATTGGTTTTTAACTTATTTAAAACATGTCATCAAAATTCTAAAATTAATCTTAATCAGGAAAAATTACTAATTATGTTCCATGAATTCTTTTTTAAATTTTTGGAAAAAGATTCAAATTAGCTAGTTTTTCTCTTCATTTGAATTTTAAAGAGTCGTGATTGAAGATAAACTATGTTTCAAAATAACATTTTCATTTTTTTCGTGTTTTCTATTCTTTTAAACCGTTCAAATAAGTGTTTTTTTTTCATCATTTATTCTCTACAAAAAACCTTCCGTAAAAGGAAAAAAAATGTACGACGGAATGACAGACAGAAATACCCATTTTTTTTATATATATAAATGTATTTATTAAAGGTAAATTGAGCAAATTGGCTATTTCTGGCAATTTATTTAGGTGTGTATTAAACTGGTAGCCCTTCGCATTAATCAGTACCCAAGAAATAGCTCTTGGTTTCAAAAAGGTTGGTGACCCCTGCTGTGTTGTATATTGAATTGAATTTATATAGCGCTTTTCTCTAGTGACTCAAAGCGCTTTACATAGTGAAACCCAATATCTAAGTTACATTTAAACCAGTGTGGGTGGCACTGGGAGCAGGTGGGTAAAGTGTCTTGCCCAAGGCAGTGACTAGGATGGCGGAAGCGGGAATCGAACCTGCAACCCTCAAGTTGCTGACACGGCCACTCTACCAACCAAGCTATGCCGGTATGAAAAGGTCTTCATCCGGTGTGTGTTGTTAAGTGTCTTTTCAAACTGTGGCTATGTGTGAACCCTTTACCACATACTGAACAGAAAAAAGGCTTTTCACCAGTGTGTATTCTTGTGTGTCTTGTCAAATGTGCCTTGTGGCTGAATCCTTTACTACAAATTGAGCACGCGAATGGTTTTTCTCCAGTGTGTGTTCTCATGTGTACGTTCAAATTGTGCCTTAGAACAAACTCTTTACCGCATATGAATGAGAGCAAAGCCTAGTAGTGATCTAGGAGGCCTGCAACTCAAAAATGCAGGGCCGCCCCTGGCTATATTGGGGCACTATTTTATTTTAATGCCCGATACCAACACTACAACAATTTATCACACTTTTGTTTTTAATTTGAAACATTTTTTATATGTTTTAATCAAACTTGTATGCATTTTTTTTTTTAACACATATCCGACTTATTTTTGCATTTTAATATATTCAGTATTTGGTTCCTGCTTAGCTTGTTTATTTTAGTTCCACTTCCTCCGGCCTGAACACTGTCTCCCTCATCTTTACCTGATTGGCAGTCTAGGCACGCCTGACCCAGGTTGCCAATCATTGTTCTTTACATGCCAGCCTGCCCTGCTGACTGGGCTGGATCATTGCTTATTGTAAACGGTTTCTGTTTGTTTCAGTGACATGCACGGTAGGCTTCCTGTGCACTTTCTTGGTGAACTATATCCTACGTGTTCTGCTTTTCTCACCTGCACCTGCCTGTCTCCGCATTTTGGGGTCCCACTACCCCAAATATGCAGGACGTTTCTTTTCTTTTTCTTCTATGTCCCACTCTCCCGTGTGGAGGGGGTCCGGTCCGATCCGGTGGCCATGTACTGCTCTCCTGTGTATCGGCTGGGGACATCTCTGCGCTGCTGGTCCGCCTCCGCTTGGGATGGTTTCCTGCTGGCTCCGCTGTGAACGGGACTGTCGCTGCTGTGTGTTGGATCCTCTTTGGACTGGACTCTCGCGACTGTGTTGGATCCATTGTGGATTGAACTTTCACAGTATCATGTTAGACCCGCTCGACATCCATTGCTTTCCTCCTCTCTAAGGTTCTCATAGTCATTATTGTCACCAATGTCCCACTGGGTGTGAGTTTTCCTTGCCCTTATGTGGGCCTACCGAGGATGTCGTGGTGGTCTGTGCAGCCCTTTGAGACACTAGTGATTTAGGGCTATATAAGTAAACATTGATTGATTGATTGATTGACCTTAACATGTTTTGTACTCAAACTAATTCATAGGAAATAGATTGCTCAATAATTTATATTGTTAGTGGAAAATAATAAATGTATGATGATTAAAGGGCCTATTTTGACCTGCTCAGTGGCCTTGTGGTTAGAGTGTCCGCCCTGAGACTGGAAGGTTGTGAGCTCAAACTGTGGCCGAGTCATACCAAAGACTATAAAAATGGGACCCATTGCTTCCCTGCTTGGCACTCAGCATAAAGGGTTGGAATTGTGGGTTGAATCACCAAAAGATTATTCCCGAGCGCGGCCACCGCTGCTGCTCACTGCTCCCCTCACCTCCCAGGGGGTGAACATTGGGAGGGTCGAATGCAGAGGATAATTTCACCACACCTAGTGTCTTTGTGACTATCGTTAGGACTTTAACTTTAATAGTATACAAAAATAAACTTTTCTCACCTGTGGGTACCCGTTTTTGCGTATTTTGGCTCAACATAACTCCCGAAAATTTGAATCTAAACCATGGCGGAGATATTAATGCAACACTTCTGCCTACTTTAGACGATTGGGATGTATTTTTGCCTTAGTTACGTCAGCAGATATTGCCATATATGGTAGTTCACTTTGGTTTACCGAAGAGCTATGCACCAGTCTGCCACTTGTATTCAGTTGTAGTCCAAAGTTGTAGTCAGTAGGTCTCTTATTTTTCTCTATCCTCTTGTTGTGGGGCAGACTGGCTGGTACATGCACAATGCATGCTAAAATCAATCAATCAATCAATGTTTACTTATATAGCCCTAAATCACTAGTGTCTCAAAGGGCTGCACAAACCACTACGACATCCTCGGTAGGCCCCTTATAAGGGCAAGGAAAACTCACACCCAGTGGGACGTCGGTGACAATGATGACTATGAGAACCTTGGAGAGGAGGAAAGCAATGGATGTCGAGCGGGTCTAACATGATACTGTGAAAGGTCAATCCATAATGGATCCAACACAGCCGCGAGAGTCCAGTCCAAAGCGGAACCAGCAGGAAACCATCCCAAGCGGAGGCGGATCAGCAGCACAGGGATGTCCCAAGCCGATACACAGGCAAGTGGTCCATCCTGGGTCCCGACTCTGGACGGGCGGTCGATCCTGAGTCCCGACTGTGGACAGCCAGTACGTCATCCATGGCCATCGGACCGGACGCCCTCCACAATGGAGAGTGGGACATAGGAGTAAAAGAAAAGAAACGGCAGATCAACTGGTCTAAAAAGGGAGTTTATTTAAAGGCCAGAGTATACAAATGAGTTTTAAGGTGAGACTTAAATACTTCTATTAAAGTGTCATCTCGAACTGTTACCGGGAGGGCATTCCAGAGTACTGGAGCCCGAATGGTAAACGTTCTATAGCCCGCAGACTTTTTTGGGGCTTTGGGAATCACTACTAAGCCGGAGTCCTTTGAACGCAGATTTCTTGCCGGGACATATGGTACAATACAATCTACGAGATAGGCTGCAGCTAGACCGTGTAGTATTTTATAATAAAACCCCCTGTTGCCATTTCTAACAAAAGGTAGTGCATAGTTCTAACTTATATCTATCAGTAGAGAAGTGCTGATAACTACAACATGGCTGATTTATTTGAAAGAGACTTGGCCAGGTGGGGGGCTTTGGCATGTAAATAGGGCATTCTGAAGAGACAGACAGAAAGCTGCTTAAAGATGGTCTGTAAAATTAAAATAATGCAACATTTTGACAGAAGCACCACCATTGTTATGTAGACCAGTGTTTCTCAATTTTTTTTTCAGTGATGTACCCCCTGTGAACATTTTTTTAATTCAAGTACCCCCTAATCAGATTAAAGCATTTTTGGTTGAAAAAAAGAGATAAAGAAGTAAAATACAGAACTCTGTCATCAGTTTCTGATTCATCAAATTGTATAACAGTGCAAAATATTGCTCATTTGTAGTGGTCTTCCTTGAACCATTTGGAAAAAAATATATAAAAACAACTAAAAACTTTTTGAAAAATAAACAAGTGATGCAATTATAAATAAAGATTTCTACACATAGAAGTAATCATCAACTTAAAGTGCCCTCTTTGGGGATTGTAATAGAGATCCATCTGGATTCATGAACTTAATTCTAAACATTTCTTCACAATAAAAGATCTTTAACATCAACATTTATGGAACATGTCCACAAAAAATCTAGCTGTCAACACTGAATATTGCATTGTTGCATTTCTTTTCATTTATGAACTTACATTCATATTTTGTTGAAGTATTATTCAATAAATATATTTATAAAGGATGTTTGAATTGTTGCTATTTTTAGAATATTTAAAAAAAATCTCACGTACCCCTTGGCATACCTTCAAGTACCCCCAGGGGTACGCGTACCCCCATTTGAGAACCACTGACATAGACCACAAAAAAGTGTTTGAAAAACGTCAAAAAAAATTATTGTACGATCCCTTTAAAACACATGTTAACATATTTTCCAGACACGGGGCGGGATTCGATTCCAGGACAATTTACCAGCCAAGTACTAATTCTCTGTGCCACCTGGGGAAATTTGCCATTATTTCATCAGTAATGGCACAGGAAAAGGGCTAGGAATACATTTGTAGTAAAATTCTGTCTGTTCTGACATTTATTAATGAACATTTTACATGTGTTATTGACGCAAAAGAGGACCTCTCACGCATCACGTGATCTGCATATTGGAAGTGGCAGCCCACACCTGCTGTTTTGGGTTGGGCTCCCTGGGTGGCCGCACATACTGAGAGTCACATACGCACATATATATATATATATATATATATATATATATATATATATATATATATATATATATATATATACTGGGAGTCACAAACGCACAATTATTCATACATATATACATACGCGCGCACTCATAGGTACCTACGCTTCCACATATCTACACACTAGGGCTGTGAATCTTTGGGTGTCCCACAATTCGATTCAATATCGATTCTTGGGGTCATGATTCGATAATATATCGATTTTTTCGATTCCATTCTCGATTCAAAAACGATATTTTTCCGATTCAAAACGATTCTGTATTCATTCAATACATAGGATTTCAGCAGGATATACCCCAGTCTGCTGATATGCTAGCAGAGTAGTAGATTTAAAAAAAAAAAAAAAAAAGCTTTTATAATTGTAAAGGACAATATTTTATCAACTGATTGCAATAATGTCAATTTGTTTTAACTAGTAAACGAACCAAAAACAAGACTTATTTTTTCTTTGTGGAAATATTGGACACAGTGTGTTGTCAAGCTTATGAGTGTAAGCCACTGTGACACTATTGTTCTTTTTTATTATTTTTATAAATGTCTAATGATAATGTCAGTGAGGGATTTTAAATCATTGCTATGCTGAAATTATAACTAATATTGATACTGTTGTTGATAATATTCATTTTTGTTTCATTACTTTTGGTTTGTTCTGTGTCGTGTTTGTGTCTCCTCTCAATTGCTCTGTTTATTGTACTTCTGAGTGTTGCTGGGTCAGGTTTGGTTTTGGAATTGGATTGCATTGTTATGGTATTGCTGTGTAGTGATTTGTTGGATTGATTAAAAACAAATATATATATATATTATTTTTTTTTTAATTAAAAAAATAAATAAATATAATTTTTTAAAATTAGAATCTATTCTGAATCGCACAACGTAAACGATTTGATTTCGAATCGATTTTTTCCCATACCCCTACTACACACTCAAAGTTTGTACATCCACACGCACATTCACTCTACAAATATACATACACACATACTGTACATATACATTCACTCTACAAATATACATATACACATACTGTACATATTCAAGTGCATATACATACATACACTCATGCATATAATCACGTTTCATCAAACAAAAATTAACGTTGTTGCCCTAGGGTAAACTGGGTAACACATGGCACACTGACAAAGCTTAACCTATTGTTACTATAACAATCTACAAGGTTAATATAGTTGGCTTCTCTTTCTTCACCTCCACGTATCTGCTTTATTTTGTATTTCAAGTTACAATTACATATATGTATTGTTGCATTTGAACAATTGTATTGTTGATAAAATATGTAATTAATATTATTCATTATCAATAGTCCTATTTCTTTTTGGTATATGTATCGCTCCATTTGTAGTGTAATGTTCATTGACATTTCTGTATTATTTATTTTACTAACTGCTTCTTTGCTATCACATTTACCACAATATTTGTACATATCCTATTTGTTGATGTTGTTCTATTGTTGTTGTTAGTTATTACTGTGTTTGCTGATGTTTTTGCAATTTCCCCCTCTGTCTTCCTTTTTTTCTCTTTCTATCTCTCCTGCTCCGGCCCAAATGATAATATAAATCCATTTGATAAAGTCAAATACAAATAAGGCAACATGAGAAGTATCTCACACTTGTCTTTTGTAAAGTAAATTTGTACAGCCAATATGAACTGGATTGCCAATCACATGATTTTAACAAAAGTAGAGACTTGTCAGTTAATTTACAAGATATATTTCTAAGCCATATGAGTAACGTGAACAGTATTTACCTTGAAAGACAAACACAATACACACAAGATAAATGAAAAAAAAAAAAATGGTCATAAAATGTAAACCTTCCAGACGATGTGATAAAGTCTGTCAGACTGAATACAGGACACCCTGAGAAAGGAGATGAGCGATGTAGTAAAAATACCACAGGAAATTTGATTGCGCCAAAACATTTATATCACGTCAACAGGATGTGTAAGTGCATTTGGGTGAAACATCATTTGTTAAGTATCTCTGTTGTGAGTTCAACATTCATTACTGAAATATAATTTACGGCTTGGCACTGTACAAGGTTGTGAGGACGATCCATTTTTACAGCAGGGGAAGAAAATCTTGGACGAGGTCCTACTTATCCAAAGTGAGGAGCTGGTGACAAGCCGGTATGGCAAACTGATGCTCTGTGAGTGCAAATCCATAGCCTCATAACCACAACTATACCAGTGTTACTGTTGCAGTAAATACCAATGTTAACGTGCTTTGCTACTTTACAAGTCGAGGCCGTGGGAGAAGAATTAATACACAGCGTATTTTCAGCAGGGTAATACTCACAATTAGATTAGATTAGATTAGATTAGATTAGATAGTACTTTATTTATTCCGTCAGGAGAGTTCCTTCAGGAAAATTACAATTTTCAGCACAATCCCATTCAAGATCAGACAAACATTACAGGGAGACAGAACAGGATCGCTGACGGGTCTGCCGGCTTCCAGCGCCCCTTACAAAAAAGATGACATACAGGTAAACAGGGGGGGGAGAATAGAAGATTAAAATAAAATTTAAAAAATCGGTCTTAGCCTGGGCCCTGGAGAGGGGGTGCAGACTGAGGCCAAGGGAACAAAACAACAACTCATAGCCATAGTACACGAAACATCAAACAAAACATCAAAGAACACAGAGGACATTAAAGACATTAAAGCAGCAGATACAACCAGACACTTCTACATACAGCTATGAATAAAAAGTAAAAGACTCCAATGCATAGACATGTATGACAAAATATTAAAGAATTTATACTACTGCAGTGATTTGTACAAAATGCTGCAGGCAGAAAAGCAGCAAGTATGACGAACGGTTTGGATCACTAAGTGGCCACAAGAGAATGTCAAAAAAATAAAGCCATATCCTGTGACAGTGTTCACCCAAACTGTCACTCATACAAAAGCTGTCCTATCAACGGTCATTAGTCAGTATCACTAACAAGTGGGATGCTAAGGGGAAACTATTATTGGATGGGAAAGTGTGGAAAGATATGATACTGAGCAGGACACCGAAAAAATAGAATCCATCCGTTTATTTCCCCACAAAGCTCATTTTATTAGATTAGATTAGATTAGATAGTACTTTATTTATTCCGTCAGGAGAGTTCCTTCAGGAAAATTACAATTTGCAGCACAATCCCATTCAAGATCAGACAAACATTACAGGGAGACAGAACAGGATCGCTGACGGGTCTGCCGGCTTCCAGCGCCCCTTACAAAAAAGACGACATACAGGTAAACAAATGGGGGGGTTTAGAAGATTAAAATAAAATAAAAAAAATAAAAAATCGGTCTTAGCCTAGGCCCTGGAGTGGGGGTGCAGACTGAGGCCAAGGGAAAAGAACAACTCATAGCCATAGTACACATCCCTCTTACATGTGTGTAAGAGGGAAACATCAAACATCAAAGAACACAGAGGACATTAAAGACATTAAAGCAGCAGATACAAGCAGACACTTTTACATACAGCTATGAATAAAAAGTAAAAGAAACATATACACTGTGGTGGTCTCTGCGGTGTTCCACGCCATCGTCCGCTGGGGTGGAGGGAGCATGGCCAGAGACAGGAGCAGACCCAACAAAGCAACCAAGACAGCCGACTCCAATGTCCAGTCCGAATGGATGAGCGAGGATACGTCCAAGGTGACTGAGGTGTCCGACACCTGCTCACCCAGCCAAGACACCGCGGAGCCTCTCCGTCCCAGCGCTCAGTGCTAGCTCCGCAGCCCTGTCCCCTCATCCGCATCTCCACCAGTCCCTCCAAACTGACTCAGGTGTGGCAAAGACCCAGCAGCTGGTCTCCATGGCCAAAAGGCTCCCGGGAGGCAGATCCAGAAGTCCACAAAAAAAAGCACCACAGAGGTCACGAAAGTGACACCCCTTGTCACACAGTCCCAAAGGGTCCCGGACCAAAATGCAAAAAAATATAATAACACATGAAAACAAGAGGGAAACACAAAATGATGACACAAGAGCACAGAGCTCCTGCCTACAGCAGCCACTACAGCAGCGCCATCTTGGGAAAAAAAAAAAAAAAAATTATTAATTATTGAAGTATTCATGTTTAAAGGCACTCCAACCTTGGCCCATGACTTCTAAACTCCGAACCTAAGTGAAAGCAATAAAGTGACCCTCCAACAGCTGCAAATTCCTGCTCCAACGTAGTAAACTTTTGGTTATGCAGAGGCTAACTATTGGCATGCCAACTTTGGCAGACAGCGGAAACGCGCTCACATTCCATCAATAAATGTTGTAAATACTTATGGTGATGTAGTTTTTACAAAAGACTATTGAATGGTTGCACACTGAAATGCATATTTTTTGATTCATGTTTACTTGCTTAATTCATTTATGCAGCAACAAAGTAGTCGGGCCTGAATTAATGTTGCCCTCTGCTGGTTATTGTTGAATATTTATATACAGGGTGACCCAAAAACAGACACCATAAACATTTATTGTATCCTATAAATGTCCAAAGCAATTTGCTGACCTTGAACTTCAGTCTGTGTATGATCATTCCCAAAAGTTTCAGTTTTCTTGGTCACTTTGCATAAAAGTCATGGAGCATATAATGATAGATATAATAGAATAGAATAGAATGGACTTTATTGTCATTATATTTGCATATAACGAGATTAAAGACTCCAATTTAAGGTGCGGTAGTGGGAACAAATATGGGGTGAAATAAATAACACAAGAGGTAAAAAAAAAAAAAACTAACAATTTAAATAGACTACTATCTTATTATTTTTATTGGATAATAGTCTGTTTATGGGCTTCACGGTGGCAGAGGGGTTAGTGCGTCTGCCTCACAATACGAAGGTCCTGCAGTCCTGGGTTCAAATCCAGGCTCGGGATCTTTCTGTGTGGAGTTTGCATGTTCTCCCCGTGAATGCGTGGGTTCCCTCCGGGTACTCCGGCTTCCTCCCACTTCCAAAGACATGTACCTGGGGATAGGTTGATTGGCAACACTAAATTGGCCCTAGTGTGTGAATGTGAGTGTGAATGTTGTCTGTCTATCTGTGTTGGCCCTGCGATGAGGTGGCGACTTGTCCAGGGTGTACCCTGCCTTCCGCCCAATTGTAGCTGAGATAGGCGCCAGCGCCCCCTGCGACCCCGACAGGGAATAAGCGGCAGAAAATGGATGGATGGATGGATGGATAGTCTGTTTATTTCAGTTGTTAGTTTTTTCCTTTATTACCTCTTGTGTTATTTATTTCACCCCGTATTTGTTCCCACTACCGCACCTTAAGTTGGAGTCTTTAAGATGTGACTTAAGATGTGACTTTAAGGTTTTACTACTTACGTATAAAATACTACACGGTCTAGTTCCATCCTATCTTGCCGATTGTATTGCACCGTATGTCCCGGCAAGAAATCTGCGTTCAAAAGACTCCGGCTTATTAGTGATTCCTAGAGCCCAAAAAAAGTCTGCGGGCTATAGAGTGTTTTCCGTTCGGGCTCCAGTACTCTGGAATGCCCTCCCGGTAACAGTTCGAGATGCTACCTCAGAAGAAGCATTTAAGTCTCACCTTAAAACTCATCTGTATACTCTAGCCTTTAAATAGACCTCCTTTTTAGACCAGTTGATCTGCCGCTTCTTTTCTTTCTCCTATGTCCCCCCCTCCCTTGTGGAGGGGGGGACATAGGGACCCAGGATGGACCGCTCGCCTGTATCGGTTGGGGACATCTCTACGCTGCTGATCCGCCTCCGCTTGAGATGGTTTCCTGTGGACGGGACTCTCGCTGCTGTCTTGGATCCGCTTGAACTGAACTCTCGCGGCTGTGTTGGAGCCACTATGGATTGAACTTTCACAGTATCATGTTAGACCCGCTCGACATCCATTGCTTTCGGTCCCCTAGAGGGGGGGGGGTTGCCCACATCTGAGGTCCTCTCCAAGGTTTCTCATAGTCAGCATTGTCACTGGCGTCCCACTGGATGTGAATTCTCCCTGCCCACTGGGTGTGAGTTTTCCTTGCCCTTTTGTGGGTTTTTCCGAAGATGTTGTAGTCGTAATGATTTGTGCAGTCCTTTGAGACATTTGTGATTTGGGGCTATATAAATAAACATTGATTGATTGATTGATTGATAGTCTCGTTATATGCAAATATGACAATAAAGTCCACTCTATTCTATTCTTTCCATTATATGCTCCAAATGGTCTCCGTGGTGAAAAATCGTACACAGACAGGTTTGACGTAAGCGAAGCGTGATCCTTGGAACTGTTCTAATGTTCAAGTTTTTGTATGTGTGTAAAACACAAATACATTTGTGGGACCCGCAGTCTTTTTGTCGTCATGCGACAGCTGCTCTGTTCTACTTTAGAGTGGGCCAGAACTGACACCCACTGTTCCTTTGTTTTATTTTCATACATAGATGTTGTAACATCACTTTTCCCAATATCCATTTGTTGAGGCCCTTTGAAGGTACAGTAACTTTTAATCCGTCAACTACCTTGAGTGATCTGTCATGAAAATGTATTTTACATATCAGCGCTTCAGGGGTTAGTATCAGACTGCTTTATTGTACCAGGTTGCGACCTAAGATCCTTTGACTCGCCCAACTGTTTCTCCCTGATTTCCAATTATGTATCAGCATTGTCATGAAGCAATGAAGCTAAAGGGTGGCCCAGATGACCCAGAACTAGTGTTGTCCCGATACCAATATTTTAGTACCGGTACCAAAATGTATTTTGGTACTTTTCTAAATAAAGGAGACCGCAAAAAATTGCATTATTGGCTTTATTTGAACAAAAAAGCTTATGGT
This sequence comes from Nerophis ophidion, assembly GCF_033978795.1. Lineage (NCBI taxonomy): Eukaryota > Metazoa > Chordata > Actinopteri > Syngnathiformes > Syngnathidae > Nerophis > Nerophis ophidion. Next base: position 34,249,332 of record NC_084622.1, read on the forward strand.
ACAATAAACATTTTCTTATTGCAAGTTAGTCCTTAAATAAAATAGTGAACATACAAGACAACTTGTCCTTTAGTGGTAAGTAAACAAACAAAGGATCCTAATTTAGCTGCTGACATCTGTAGTAACATATTGTCATTTATCATTCTATTATTTTGTCAAAATTATTAAAGACAAGTGGTAGAAAAATGAATTATTATTGGACATGTTCATTTACTGTTATTATCTGCTTATTTTCTGTTTCAAGATGTGCATTCGACACTTCTGTTAAAATTTAATAATCATTTATTCTTCTGTTGTTAGATACATTGAATTAGTTTTGGATGATACCACAAATTTGGGAATCAATCTTATACCAAGTAGTTACAGGATCAAACCAGGGACATATTTCCCTTGCCTGGACACGGACCTTCTCGCTTCTCTCCTGCCCTCAACCTCCTGCCTGTCCCCTGACTTCCTTTGTGCTTCGCCCTCTTGGACTGACGAAGAATTCATCCATCACGCACGTACCACATCCTCTGGTATTATTTATTATTTATTAGTTATTTACACGGTTAATTCCACACGTAGTCCTGCAACCAACACGTAGAGTAGCATACACATCCCACACAATCATCAAAGGTTACAATAAACCTGGTTTCTTCGTGGTGTCGTCTCCTTCTACCCCTCACGTACATAACAAAATGTCCTACTAATAAAATGTCAGCACTGTTATTTCTTAATTCCATTGACATTTAACAAACTATTTAGGATTTTTTTTTTTTTTTTTTTTTTACAGTATAACGGCACAAAGTGTATATTTCTTAGGCTCAAAGAAGGACACGTACTTTTGTTTCTGCCTTTGGAACGATTCCGTTTTTCAAAGAGGCAGTTGGCAACGCTAGTGGGGTTAGCCGTGTTATCGGCAATGCTAGCAAGTCAGACGTTCTAGTTCGCTTCACCGCTTTAAACTGTGACAGAACAACTTTCTGATTGTTTCTGATTTTAGTTTCGCCCCAATGAGACAGCAATATTTTTGGACATCTTCACAAAGATTATTTAAAAAATCTTTTATTGAGTGACTGTAATGCCTTATTTCACCTGCACGCCACAATCAAAGAACTATAAGTGTAATGTTTAGACAAGTGTTGTTCCGATACCAATATTTTGGTACAGGTACTAAAATGTATTTCGATACTTTTCAATACTTTTTTAAATAAAGGGGACCAGAAAAATTGCACTATTGGCTTTATTTTAACACAAAACATGACGGTACATTAAAAATAGGTTTCCTTTTGCTAGTTTATCCTTAAATAAAATAGTGAACATACAAGACAACTTGTCTTTTAGTAGTAAGTAAACAAACAAAGGCTCATAAGTAGTCTGCTGACATATGCAGTAACATACTGTGTCATTTTCCATTGTATTGTTTTGTCAACATTATGAGGGACTAACTGTAAAAATTTATTATTAACCCACTTGTTTATTTACTGTTAATATTTGGTTATTTTCTCTTTGAACATGTTCTGTCTACACTTATGTTAAAATCTAATAATCACTTATTCTTCTGTTGTTAGATACTTTACATTAGTTTTGGATGATACCATACATTTAGGTCTCAATCCGATACCAAGTAGTTACAGGATCATACATTGGATCATATTCAAAGTCATCATGTGTCCAGGGACATATTTCATGAGTTTATAAACATAATATAAGCAACAAAAAAAAAACGCAAATAGATTCTGTGATGCCAAAAATTGTCGATGTAATCATAGTAGTATCGACTAGATACGCTATTGTGCTTAATATCATTACAGTGGATACCAGGTGTAGATCCATCCATGGCATTTGTTTACATTCAGGAATGGCGTCATTAGCGGTGAGCTACGGTGTGTAGTGAAGCATGTTTAGCTATTCCTAGTCCTGCAGGGATGATACTTGTAGGAAACTTACTTTATTTGTCGCCATGGAGGTGAGGATTAGTGATTTAGAAGTAGCTAACACACTGCAGACTGCGGGTGGGTTTTAGCCGCTAGCGAGCTAGCCATGTCTTAAAGCACCGCTTCCTGAGGGTGATTCAGTGTTATAACTTCACCTTCATGTTTAGTTTTCAAGCCAAAATGCATCCATTCTCCTTTTTGTGTCCATACACATTGTGTGCTTGCAAGTACTCTCTGATTGTGCACTGCCGAACATGCTCGCCTGCTCGTAAAAACCAGCAATAAAACCAGCAATAACACTTTGTGACGATGACAGGGGGGCATGACGTTGGGGACCGGTACTTCTTAGGAGCAGTTTAGTACTAAATATAATTCATTAGTATCGCGGTACTATACTAAAACCCGTATACCGTACAACCCTAGTTTAGACTTATTTTTTTTGACATAAAAAATGTTCAGTACAGCTGCAAAGTAATATTTTTCATATACTCCAGGCCATTGTTCTTAGCCGTAAAAAGGTACAAACCCCGTTTCCATATGAGTTGGGAAATTGTGTTAGATGTTCAAAGGACTCCGGCTTGTTAGTGATTCCCAAAGCCCAAAAAAAGTCTGCGGGCTATAGAGCGTTTTCCGTTCGGGCTCCAGTACTCTGGAATGCCCTCCCGGTAACAGTTCGAGATGCCACCTCAGTAGAAGCATTTAAGTCTCACCTTAAAACTCATTTGTATACTGTAGCCTTTAAATAGACTCCCTTTTTAGACCAGTTGATCTGCTGTTTCTTTTCTTTTTCTTCTATGTCCCACTCTCCCCTGTGGAGGGGGTCCGGTCCGATCCGGTGGCCATGTACTGCTTGCCTGTGTATCGGCTGGGGACATCTCTGCGCTGCTGATCCGCCTCCGCTTGGGATGGTTTCCTGCTGGCTCCGCTGTGAACGGGACTCTCGCTGCTGAGTTGGACCCGCTTTGGACTGGACTCTCGCGACTATGTTGGATCCATTGTGGATTGAACTTTCACAGTATCATGTTAGACCCGCTCGACATCCATTGCTTTCCTCCTCTCTAAGGTTCTCATAATCATTATTGTCACAGACGTCCCACTGGATCATTATTGTCACCGATGTCCCACTGGGTGTGAGTTTTCCTTGCCCTTATGTGGGCCTACCGAGGATGTCGTGGTGGTTTGTGCAGCCCTTTGAGACACTAGTGATTTAGGGCTATATAAGTAAACATTGATTGATTGAATGTAAATATAAACGGAATACAATGATTTGCAAATCATTTTCAACCCATATTCAGTTGAATATTCTACAAAGACAACATATTTGATGTTCAAACTGATAAACATTTTGTGTGTGTGCAAATAATCATTAACTTTGGAATTTGATCCCAGCAACACGTGACAAAGAAGTTGGGAAAGGTGGCAATAAATACTGATAAAGTTGAGGAATGGTCATCAAACACTTACATGGAACATCCCACAGGTGTGCAGGCTAATTGGGAACAGGTGGGTGCCATGATTGGGTATAAAAACAGCTTCCCAAAAAATGCTCAGTCTTTCACAAGAAAGGATGGAGCGAGGTACACCCCTTTGTCCACAACTGCGTGAGCAGATAGTCAAACAGTTTAAGAACAACCTTTCTCAAAGTGCAATCGTCATTGAGCAAATGTAGCCTTGACTTGTGCAGCTTCGGCTCTGGCTCTTGCTCTGAGAGCATAACTGTTTGATGAACGGCTAGAGCTGCCAGAGTTATAAGTACGACAGCAGCGTTCAGAAGGTGCACCTCGATCATACTTTCCAACCTTGAGACCTCCGATTTCGGGAGGTGGGGTGGGGTGGGGTCGTGGCCGGGGGTGGGGCGGGGGCGTGGTTGGGGGCGTGGTTAAGAGGGGAGTATATTTACATATTTACAGCTAGAATTCACCTTGTCAAGTATTTCATATATATATACATATATAAAATAAATACTTGACTTTAAGTGAATTCTAGCTATATATATATATATATATATATATATATATATATATATATATATATATATATATGTATATTTAATTTATCCATCCATTTATCCATTTTCTTATTCCCTTTGGGGTCGCGGGGGCGATATATATATATATGTATATATATATATGTATATATATATATATATATATATATATATGTATATATATATATATATATATATATATGTATATCTGTATATGTATATATATATATATACACTGAAATTCAAGTATATATATATACTTGAATTTCAGTGTTCATGTATTTACACATGTAAACACACATAACACTCATTTACTCATTGAGTTAGGGGTTGAATTGTCCATCCTTATTCTATTCTCTGTCACTATTTTTCTAACCATGCTGAACACCCTCTCTGATGATGCAAAAGTGCTTTCATGAAATGCACTAGAGTCTGGAATCTTCCATCTCTCCCTAGCATGGCCCAAAACCGGTCAATCTTTGCTTCCTGAGGAAGATCTTCACTGCCAAGCACTTGGTAGTCCACTACTTCTTCCCAGAGGCTATCCAGGTCCAATCGCAGCTGCGGCTTGGAACGTACAAGAGTATTTCTTCATCTTACTCGTCGCCGGCGTTGCCACGGCTGTATCTTCCTCTTTCTTCTTCTTCGTCTCCTCTTTGTGTTTGCACATGCACTGCACTCTCTAAAAGCCGTAGATGTTATTGTAACATATGCATGTACAGTAGATGGCAATATTGTCCTGTTTAAATGTGTCACTACATTGCTGTTTACGGCAGACAAACTGCTTTACGGTAGACGAGAATGTGACTGCTGTTGTTGTGTGTTGTTACCCTGCTGGGATGACGTTAATGAAACTGCATAACAATAAACCCACATAAGAAACCAGGAACTCGCCCTTGATCATTGTACAGTTATAACGTCATTGGGCAGGCTAGCTGTTTGTATTGTGGGAAAGCGGACGTGAAAACAGGCTGTTGACACGTCACTCAGGTCCGCATGGAGCTGGAGGGGGCGGAGCTGGAGGCCACGGGAGATTTTCAGGAGAAAATTTGTCCCGGGAGGTTTTCGTGTGAGGCGCTGAATTTCGGGAGTCTCCCCGAAAATCCAGGAGGGTTGGCAAGTATGACCTCGATCTTCAGGTTTAGGGTTTTGATCATCCATGATATGTTGTTGAATGTCTTTCTAGTGTGCAGTTGTAATGGCTCATTTTCCTTTGAAAGCAGACTGAATGTTAAACCTTTTTAATATTCTGCCCTTGCTTTTTGGTGGTTAGCTTAGCAGATATCTAACATGATATAATCCTTGATGAAAAAAGAGTTCCAAGCATTTGTAGTGTATTCTAGGCCTTTTTAGTGAAGGATCAATCGTATATTTTACAAAACTGTGAACAAAAACACATTAACGCATAAACAAACATTTTACATTCAACATATGTCTATATACAACATATATGTGTATATAACTCAATAAACCAATATAGAAGTCTGCTATGTAGCCTATTTAACATCCAAAACAACAAATACGACCAGTAATTAGCTTTCGACAATGGACACAAATATCTTACTAAAGCAGTCTTAAACTGAAAATGCACAAATAATGTGCCCCAATATTGCATTCACATAAACTTACAGGATTAGACCTTCAAAGTCTTAAAAGTCGAAAACAGAGCTTAAAGCCTGCAGTGGGTGCTGTTTGTTTGACATCTGCTCTTAACTGCTCTCTGAAACACACCCACACTAAGCTGGCTACGGCAAGACAAGAGGGTCAAAATAGAACACAAACTGCAAAACTGATTTCCACCACTAGGTGTCTTAGAAAATAACATTGTGGGGCATAACAGTGACGACCTTCGATCCCTCAGGCGGCAGTGCATCAAAACACGACATCAATCTCTAAGGGATATCACCACATGGGCTCAGGAACACTTCAGAAAACCACTGTCACTAAATAAAGTTTGTCGCTACATCTGTAAGTGCAGGTTAAAGCTCTACTATGCAAAGCGAAAGCCATTTATCAACAACATCCAGAAATTCCGCCGGCTTCTCTGGGCCCGAGATCATCTATGATGGACTGATGCAAAGTGGAAAAGTGTTCTGTGATCTGACTAGTCCACATTTCAAATTATTTTGGGAAATATTTGACATTGTGTCATCCGAACCAAAAGGGAAGCGAACCATCCAGACTGTTATCGACGCAAAGCATCTGTGATGGTATGAGGGTGCATTAATACCCAAGGCATGGGTAACTTACACATCTGTGAAGGCACCATTAATGCTGAAAGGTACATGCAGGTTTTGGAACAACATATGCTGCCATCTAAGCGCTGTCTTTTTCATGGACTCCCCCGCTTATTTTAGCAAGAAAATGGCAAGCCAAGACTGCGGGTACTTTCCTGGCCCGCTTGCAGTCCAGACCTGTCTCCCATCAAAAATGTGTGGCGCATTATGAAGCGTAAAATACGACTGTTGAACGACTGAAGCTCTCAAGAAAATAGGAATGGGAAAGAAGTTTATTTTCAAAGGTTTAACAAATAGTTTCCTCAGTTCCCAAACGTTTATTGAGTGTTGTTATAAGAAAAGGTGATGTAACACAGTGGTGAACATGCCCTTTCCCAACTACTTTGGCACGTGTTGCAGCCATGAAATTCTAAGTTAATTATTATTTGTAAAAAAAAGAGATAAAGTTTATGAGTTTGAACATCAAATATGTTGTCTTTGTAGCATATTCAACTGAATATGGGTTGAAAATGATTTGCAAATCATTGTATTCAGTTTATTTTTACATCTAACACAATTTCCCAACTCACATGGAAACTGGGTTTGTAGATTGCGATTGGAAGTAAAGTCTTGCCCTAGGTGGAGAAGTTCAAGTACAATATCTCAGGATCTTGTTCACGAGCAAGGGAAGGCATGAACACAAGATCAAAATCCGAATTTGCACAGCGTTTACAGAAACGCAGTTTTGTAAAGGACCATTTTGGGCGATGCCCAGCCAGAAGGAAGTCCCGAGATAGAACTAGGACATGCTGGAGGGATTATGTCTCGCAGCTGGCTGTGGAACGCCTCTGTTGCTACAGCTGCATTAGGTGGCCAATGTCCAGGAAGCCTGGGCTTCCCTACTGAGAGAGCTATTCCTATAACCCAGGGGTGTCAAACTCAAATACAGAGTGGGCCAAAATTTAAAACTGAATGAGGCCGCGGGCTGAGGTTGAACAAATTAATCCTTTAATAGGGACCCAAACAAGTTTTGCATTGAATATTGACCAAGCAAGGCTTATATAACTTTATAGTGACATGCAAAATCGAGTTTTAAATAATAATTATTAAAAAATATCAATGGCATATCAAATAAAATAAAAATACAAATTGAATGCCTCTTTTCGACGCCGGATTTGAGTTGGGGTGGGGTTTGGTGGTAGCGGGGATGTATATTGTCGCGTTCCAGAAGAGTTAGTGATGCAAGGGGTTCTGGGTATTTGTTCGGTTGTGTTTATGTTGTGTTACGGTGCGGATGTTCTCCCGAAATCTGTTTGTCATTCTTGTTTGCTGTGGGTTCACAGAGTGGCGTATATTTGTAACAGTGTTAAAGTTGTTTATACGGCCACCCTCAGTGTGACCTGTATGGCTGTTGACCAAGTATGTCTTGCATACACTTGTGTGTGTGTATGAGCCGCATATATTATGTGAGTGGGCCGGCCCGCTGTTTGTATGGAGGAAAAGCGGACGTGGCGACATGTAGAGAACGCCAAAGGCAGTGCTTTTACGGTCCGCCTCCAATATTATTGTCCGGGTGGAAATCGGGAGAAAATCGGGAAGGTTGACGAGTATGAGTATTAGTGGTGAATGCGGTGTTACAGCGGCGGGCCAGCTCTAATATAAATTTGATATTGCCTCAAGGGCCAAATGAAATTACACGGCGGGCCAAATTTGGCCCGCGGGCCAGAGTTTGACACCCATGCTATAACCCCATGTGGAGGAAAATGCTAGACACCGACCTCTATTTAATAATACAACTTTAACATTTGACAACCAAATAATAAAACAAAGTGACTCTGTAAAAAATCTGGGTATTATCTTCGACCCAACTCTCTCCTTTGAGTCACACATTAAAAGCGTTACTAAAACGGCCTTCTTTCATCTCCGTAATATCGCAAAAATTCGCTCCATTTTGTCCACTAAAGACGCTGAGATCATTATCCATGCGTTTGTTACGTCTCGTCTCGATTACTGTAACGTATTATTTTCGGGTCTCCCCATGTCTAGCATTAAAAGATTACAGTTGGTACAAAATGCGGCTGCTAGACTTTTGACAAGAACAAGAAAGTTTGATCACATTACGCCTGTACTGGCTCACCTGCACTGGCTTCCTGTGCACTTAAGATGTGACTTTAAGGTTTTACTACTTACGTATAAAATACTACACGGTCTAGCTCCATCCTATCTTGCCGATTGTATTGTACCATATGTCCCGGCAAGAAATCTGCGTTCAAAGGACGCCGGCTTATTAGTGATTCCTAGAGCCCCAAAAAAGTCTGCGGGCTATAGAGCGTTTTCCGTTCGGGCTCCAGTACTCTGGAATGCCCTCCCGGTAACAGTTCGAGATGCCACCTCAGTAGAAGCATTTAAGTCTCACCTTAAAACTCATCTGTATACTCTAGCCTTTAAATAGACCTCCTTTTTAGACCAGTTGATCTGCCGCTTCTTTTCTTTCTCCTATGTCCCCCCATCCGTTGTGGAGGGGGTCCGGTCCGATGACCATGGATGAAGTACTGGCTGTCCAGAGTCGAGACCCAGGATGGACCGCTCGTCGGGACCCAGGATGGACCGCTCGCCTGTATCGGTTGGGGACATCTCTACGCTGCTGATCCGCTTGAGATGGTTTCCTGTGGACGGGACTCTCGCTGCTGTCTTGGATCCGCTTGAACTGAACTCTCGCGGCTGTGTTGGAGCCACTATGGATTGAACTTTCACAGTATCATGTTAGACCCGCTCGACATCCATTGCTTTCGGTCCCCTATAGGGGGGGGGTTGCCCGCATCTGAGGTCCTCTCCAAGGTTTCTCATAGTCAGCATTGTCACTGGCGTCCCACTGGATGTGAATTCTCCCTGCCCACTGGGTGTGAGTTTTCCTTGCCCTTTTGTGGGTTCTTCCGAGGATGTTGTAGTCGTAATGATTTGTGCAGTCCTTTGAGACATTTGTGATTTGGGGCTATATAAATAAACATTGATTGATTGATTGATTGATAGATGAATGGATGGACACTCTTTCAATTGTATTAAATGAGGAAGAAGTGAAAATACCCTGACAAAAGGGAAAAATACAGACGCTAGTTTTGTAAACATTTGGAAAAAATGTGTATAATGTATATATAGACCTACTTTAACATGACAAACGTATAGAAAATGTTTTTTTAAAAGTGCTACACTCACCATCCTGTCCCTAAGCCAAATTCGTACAAACTAAGCTATGGCTTGGTTTTGTAAGCAATCACACAAACTATCACTAACACAACAAACAGTAAAATAGCTAGTGTGTCACAACTATATCAATCTCTGTCTCCCTGTAACGTTTGTCTGATCTTGAATGGGATTGTGCTGAAAATGTTAATTTTCCTGAAGGAACTCTCCTGAAGGAATAAATAAAGTACTATCTATCTAATCTAATCTAATAACTGTGGTAGTTTGTTACACAACATATGTGACTACATCTCCAGCAATGTGCTTCAGCAAGTAGTATAGAGTTGCCAAAATTAACAGCTGTGAGACATCATCTCAAGTATCAATTAACCGCGGAACAAACGCACAAAATGTCATCGTATTATGTATAACCTGAATCATATGCTTCTGTTGGATTATGTGATCACAGGAGTCATTTTTGCACATGTTTGTTTGGTTAATAACGAATTAATGAACATCTAATAATAGTCGCTATTAGATTGCAGATTGAAAAAAATCGAATGGTAATTCTGAAGGTGTTTAGTGCAGGGAAATTAGATCAGACATGTGAGAGTCACTTGAGACGCATAGCAACAGGTTCTAAGGTCCAACGGGAAGGTGTGACACTCTCCCACTGTGATACCATTACCATCGATTCCCAGCAGCTCAACACCATTCACTTCTGCGCCCTTAAAAGCACATCACACTTCTGGACATTAAAATAGCAAATCCTCTGACGTCCTTATAACACGGTTCAATCAGCAGTGTATCAATCTAGCCATGGTATGAAGAAACTTGAAATCAGCCACACTGTTAGAATAGAATAGAATAGAATAGAAAGTACTTTTTTGAACCCTGGGGGAAATTCAGCACCACAGTTCGCTCACAAAAGACAATAATAATAATAAAAAACAATATCATTTATATAATGTATTATATGTATAATCAATCAATCAATCAATGTTTACTTATATAGCCCTAAATCACCAGTGTCTCAAAGGGCTGCACAAACCACTACGACATCCTCGGTCGGCCCACATAAGGGCAAGGAAAACTCACACCCAGTGGGACGTCGGTGACAAAGATGACTATGAGAACCTTGGAGAGGAGGAAAGCAATGGATGTCGAGCGGGTCTAACATGATACTGTGAAAGTTCAATCCATAATGGATCCAACACAGTCGCGAGAGTCCAGTCCAAAGCGGATCCAACACAGCAGCGAGAGTCCCGTTCACAGCGGAGCCAGCAGGAAACCATCCCAAGCGGAGGCGGATCAGCAGCGCAGAGATGTCCCCAGCCAATACACAGGCAAGCAGTACATGGCCACCGGATCGGACCGGACCCCCTCCACAAGGGAGAGTGGGACATAGAAGAAAAAGAAAAGAAACGGCAGATCAACTGGTCTAAAAAGGGAGTCTATTTAAAGGCTAGAGTATACAAATGAGTTTTAAGGTGAGACTTAAATGCTTCTACTGAGGTGGCATCTCGAACTGTTACCGGGAGGGCATTCCAGAGTACTGGAGCCCGAACGGAAAACGCTCTATAGCCCGCAGACTTTTTTTGGGCTTTGGGAATCACTAAAAAGCCGGAGTCCTTTGAACGCAGATTTCTTGCCGGGACATATGGTACAATACAATCAGCAAGATAGGATGGAGCTAGACCGTGTAGTATTTTATACGTAAGTAGTAAAACCTTAAAGTCACATCTTAAGTGCACAGGAAGCCAGTACAGGTGAGCCAGTACAGGCGTAATGTGATCAAACTTTCTTGTTCTTGTCAAAAGTCGAGCAGCCGCATTTTGTACCAACTGTAATATATGAATAATATACATATATTCTACATTTAAGTGCAGTCAAGAAAAATAAACATATGCATTACACAGTCTGATGGCTGTTCACCTTTTACATGTTAGTTAATGAGTTTTGAGGTAAAAAAAAAAAAAATATGGAAATAAAAATGAGTGACTTCTCATACTGGATGGATGAATGTGTGTCACATTAATTTTATTGTGATTTTACTCATGCCTTCTTTTAGTGTAGACTGTACAACTTTATAATAAGACATGGAAGTCTAATAAACACAGCCTCAGAACTGGGGTTGTATGGTAAACATGCATTTCGATTGCTAACTCTGTAAATCAGGGGTCACCAACGCGGTGCCCGCGGGCACCAGGTAGCCCGTAAGGACCAGATGAGTAGCCCGCTGGCCTGTTCTAAAAATAGCTCCAATAGCAGCACTAACCAGTGAGCTGCCTCTATTTTTTAAATTGTATTTATTTACTAGCAAGCTGGTCTCGCTTTGCTCAACATTTTTAATTCTAAGAGAAACAAAACTCAAATAGAATTTCAAAATCCAAGAAAATATTTTAAAGACTTGGTCGTCACTTGTTTAAATAAATTCATTTATTTTTTTACTTTGCTTCTTATAACTTTCAGAAAGACAATTTTAGAGAAAAAATACAACCTTAAAAATGGTTTTCGGATTTTAAAACACATAAACCTTTTTACCTTTTAAATTTCTTTCTCTTCTTTCCTGACAATTTAAATCAATGTTCAAGTAAATGTATTGTTTTTATCGTAAAGAATAATAAATACATTTTAATTCAATTCTTCATTTTAGCTTCTGTTTTTTCGACGAAGAATATTTGTGAAATATTTCTTCAAACTTATTATGATTAAAATTCAAAAAAAATATTCTGGCAAATCTAGAAAATCTTTAGAATCAAATTTAAATCTTATTTCAAAGTCTTTTTAATTTTTTAAAAATTTTTCTTCTGGAAAATCTAGAAGAAATAATGATTTGTCTCTGTCAGAAATATAGCTTGGTCCAATTGGTTATATATTTTGACAAAGGGCCGATTGTATTTTAACCTATTTAAAACAAGTCATCAAAATTATAAAATTAATCTTAATCAGGAAAAATTACTAATGATGTTCCATAAATTAATTTTTTTAATTTTTTCAAAAAGATTCGAATTATCTAGTTTTTCTTTTATTTTTTTGGGGGTGAATTATTAATTTTAAAGAGTCGAAATTGAAGATAAACTATGTTCCAAAATTTAACTTTCCATTTTTTGCTGTTTTCTCCTCTTTTAAACCATTCAATTAAGTGTTTTTTTCATCATTTATTCTCTACAAAAAAACCTTCAAAATGTACGACGGAATAACGAACAGAAATACCCATTTATATATATATATATATATATTAAAGGTAAATCGAGCAAATTGGCTATTTCTGGCAATTTATTTAGGTGTGTATCAAACTGGTAGCCCTTCGCATTAATCAGTACCCAAGAAGTTGCTCTTGGTATCAAAAATGTTGGTGACCCCTGCTGTAAAATCATACATTTTTATGGATACTGCAATTGATATGCGTGCAAAAGTTTAATACATACTGTATGTTCAAACCAACCAAGTTATTATAGCAGATTGCAGAACGATATGCCACAGTGTAACTCTAAGTAAAACTGAAACAGAATAAATAGTGGCATCTATATTGCAAAATGTAGTGTGACCCAAGCCTAATTCTCTGCTATGACCTTTCTGCTAAACTAGGAGCCTCCTCTTTTCTGATTGGATCACTGCTTTGTGCCAACATCAGAGCATTCCTTGCTTCCTTTTAAGGAGTAAGGTCAAACATGTCTTGGCGTGTCAGCTTACACGGGTCTTCTTGCTTAGGTTGCATGTTTATTTCTGGTGGACAGCAGCTTTATGTTGTAAAATTATTCAGCAACTTAAACACCTGTGTTGTTATGGAGAAAATTGACATTTTATTACAATAGCTCTGCACTCAGTTGCAAATATACAACATAATTAACAGTCAACAATGAGATAAAGTGCTTCAACTTTGTCATCATGACTTAAAATAAAATATTTTCATACATTTGTACAGTATAACAATATGCTGATGCTGATTTCAGAATGTGAAGTGTTATTTCTGATTGATTTACGTGGACCCCGACTTAAATAATTTGAAAAACATATTTGGGTGTTACCATTTAGTGGTCAATTGTAAGGAATATGTACTGTACTGTGCAGTGTGTCTCCCATAACAATGTGACCTCGGACTACGTTAAGGTAACGTGTGGAGTTCCCCAGGGTTCGGTCCTTGGCCCTGCACTCTTCAGCATCTACATGCTGCCGCTAGGTGACATCACACGCAAATACGGTATTAGCTTTCACTGTTATGCTGATGACACCCAACTCTACATGCCCCTAAAGCTGACCAACACGCCGGCTTGTAGTCAGCTGGAGGCGTGTCTTAATGAAATTAAACAATGGATGTCCGCTAACTTTTTGCAACTCAACGCCAAAAAAACGGAAATGCTGATTATCGGTCCTGCTAGACACCGACCTCTATTTAATGATACAACTCTAACATTTGACAACCAAACAATTAAACAAGGCGACACGGTAAAGAATCTGGGTATTATCTTCGACCCAACTTTCTCCTTTGAGTCACACATTAAAAGCGTTACTAAAACGGCCTTCTTTCATCTCCGTAATATCGCTAAAATTCGCTCCATTCTGTCCACTAAAGACGCTGAGATCATTATCCATGCGTTTGTTATGTCTCGTCTTGATTACTGTAACATACTATTTTCGGGTCTCCCCATGTCTAGCATTAAAAGATTACAGTTGGTACAAAATGCGGCTGCTAGACTTTTGTCAAGAACAAGAAAGTTTGATCACATTACGCCTGTACTGGCTCACCTGCACTGGCTTCCTGTGCACTTAAGATGTGACTTTAAGGTTTTACTACTTACGTATAAAATACTACACGGTCTAGCTCCATCCTATCTTGCCGATTGTATTGTACCATATGTCCCGGCAAGAAATCTGCGTTCAAAGGACTCCGGCTTATTAGTGATTCCCAAAGCCCAAAAAAAGTCTGCGGGCTATAGAGCGTTTTCATTTCGGGCTCCAGTACTCTGGAATGCCCTCCCGGTAACAGTTCGAGATGCCACCTCAGTAGAAGCATTTAAGTCTCACCTTAAAACTCATTTGTATACTCTAGCCTTTAAATAGACTCCCTTTTTAGACCAGTTGATCTGCCGTTTCTTTTCTTTTTCTCCTATGTCCCACTCTCCCTTGTGGAGGGGGTCCGGTCCGATCCGGTGGCCATGTACTGCTGCCTGTGTATCGGCTGGGGACATCTCTGCGCTGCTGCTCCGCCTCCGCTTGGGATGTTTTCCTGCTGGCTCCGCTGTGAACGGGACTCTCGCTGCTGTGTTGGATCCGCTTTGGACTGGACTCTCGCGACTGTGTTGGATCCATTATGGATTGAACTTTCACAGTATCATGTTAGACCCGCTCGACATCCATTGCTTTCCTCCTCTCCAAGGTTCTCATAGTCATCATTGTCACCGACGTCCCACTGGGTGTGAGTTTTCCTTGCCCTTATGTGGGCCTACCGAGGATGTCGTGGTGGTTTGTGCAGCCCTTTGAGACACTAGTGATTTAGGGCTATATAAGTAAACATTGATTGATTGATTGATACTGTGCAATCTACTAATACAAGTTTCAATCAATCAATCAATTAATTTAAAATGTTACTTGTTTTGAGACTATCAAACACCCTAACAAGTTGACATTCTTTAATATTTAGAAATAAAAACATGCCGCCGAGCTTGCACAGAAATATAAAGTAATCTCCAAAATATAGTCAGAGCTATTTATCTTTAATACAAAAATAAACCTAAGAATATGACCCAAAAAAGTTTTCATAGATTCCAAAAATATTTCCAAACAAGTCTTCATTTGGTTCTTATGCAACAGTTCACTACCACTCTAGGAAACACAAAAATACACCACTTGGTTCTGTACATCTGCAGCAACAAGTTTCATTTTTCCATTAAACAGTATGGATATGGAACGTTGTTTGACCCTATTTATTTTCTAATACAGTTGAATCCTTATTTACTTTTTAATAAGGATGGAATGTTTAGCAATGTTTTTAGTGAGACTTTGACTTTATTTTATTGTCATTCAAATTTGAACTTTACATTAAAGATCAGATCAGAAATACTTTATTAATCTCTGAGGGGAAATTACAATTTTAAGCACAATCCCTTTCAAGATCAGACAAACATTACAGGTAGACAGAACGGAATCCCCGTCTAAGCTTGGGCCCCTGGAAAGGGGGTCCAGACTGAGGCCAAGAGAAAAAACACTCATAGCCATAGCACACATCCCTCTTACATGTGTGTAAGAGGGAAACATCAAACATCAAAGAACACAAAGGACATTATAAGTTAGGAGAGCAGAGGTGATGCAAAAAGACACTTCTACGTACAGCTATGAATAAAAAGTAAAAGAAACATATACACTGTGGCCATCATCTGCTGTGGTGGAGGGATCCTAGCCAGAGACAGGAGCAGACCCAACAAAGCAACCAAGAGAGCCGACTCCACTCTCGGCTGCCCACTATTACGGCCAGTGTCCAGTCAAAATGGATGAGCGAGGATACGTCCAAGAAGACCGAGGTGTCCGATACCTGCCAATTCAGCCAAGACACTGTGAAACTTGTCCTTCCCGGTGCTCAGCACTAGCTCTGCAGTCCTGTCTCTTCATCCACATATCCTCTCCTCCAGTCTCTCCAAACGGACTCTGGTGTGGCAGAGACCAGGCAGCTGGTCTCCATGGCCAAAAGGCTCCCGGGAGGCAGATCCAGAAGTCCACAAAAAGCACCGCAGAAGTCACAAAAGTGACACCCCTTGCCACACAGTCCCAAAGGATCCCGGACCAAAAAGCAAAAAAAAAAAAAAAAAAATATGTATATATATATATATATATATATATATATAGTCATCTGTATTCTTATTGGTACTAATGTATATGTAATAAATGCAAAAAAACATGTGATTTTTTTTTTTCAATGACAGCACAAGTGGTTGTACACCAATGACATAATTTAACATCTCACAGAAGTAAAGTCTTTTATCATCACCTCCTTTTAAAGTCCTAAACAAATCAACTATGTTTGCAGTGCAAGGTGCAATGCCGTTGTTTTGTCACCTTCTTGTAAAGACCTCACAGATCCATCAACACAGTTACTTACGATTACACTATTAATTAAAATTACACTCAGTGAATTATTTTTTATGTATGGCATTCATGTGCAGAGCACAGACCTTTTACATGATATATCCTCTAAGACATGAGGTGGCGACTTGTCCAGGGTGTACTCCGCCTTCCGCCCGATTGTAGCTGAGATAGGCGCCAGCGCCCCCCGCGAGCCCGGAAGGGAATAAGCGGTAGTAAATGGATGGATGGATATCCTCTAAGACAGAGGTCACCAACCTTTTTGAAGCCAAGAGCTACTTCTCGGGTACTAATAAATGCGAAGGGCTACCAGTTTGATACACACTTAAATAAATTGCCAGAAATAGCCAATTTGCTCAATTTACCTTTAATGAATAAATCTACATATATAAAAAAATGGGTATTTCTGTCCGTCATTCCGTCGTACATTTTTTTTTCCTTTGACGGAAGGCTTTTTGTAGAGAATAAATGATAGAAAAAAAACACTTAAATGAACGGTTTAAAAGAGGAGAAAACACGAAAAAAATGAAAATAAAATTTTGAAACATAGTTTATCTTCAATTTCAACCCTTTAAAATTCAAAATTCAAGCGAAAAAAATTAAGAGAAAAACTAGCTAATTTGAATCTTTTTGAAGAAATTAAAAAAATAATTTATGGAACATCATTAGTAATTTTTTCTGATTAAAATTAATTTTAGAATTTTGATGACACGTTTTAAATAGGTTAAAATCCAATCTGCACTTTGTTATAATACGTAACAAATTGGACCAAGCTATACAAAGACAAACCATTATTTCTTCTAGATTTTCCAGAACAAAAATTTTAAAAGAAATTCAAAAGACTTTGAAATAAGATTTAAATTTGATTCTACAGATTTTCTGGATTTGCCAGAATAATGTTTTTAAATTTTAATCTTTATAAGTTTGAAGAAATATTTCACAAATATTCTTCGTCGAAAAAACAGAACCTAAAATGAAAAATTAAATTAAAATGTATTTATTATTCTTTACAATGAAAAAAAAAAACCTTGAACATTGATTTAAATTGTCAGGAAAGAAGAGGAAGGAATTTAAAAGGTAAAAATGTATATGTGTTTAAAAATCCTAAAATCATTTTTTAGGTTGTATTTTTTCTCTAAAATTGTCTTTCTGAAAGTTATAAGAAGCAAAGTAAAAAAATAAATGAATTTATTCAAACAAGTGAAGACCAAGTCTTTAAAATATTTTCTTGGATTTTCAAATTCTCTTTGAGTTTTGTCTCTCTTAGAATTAAAAATGTCGAACAAAGCGAGACCAGCTTGCTAGTAAAGAAATACAATTTAAGAAATAGAGGCAGCTCACTGGTAAGTGCTGCTATTTGAGCTATTTTTAGAACAGACCAGCGGGCAACTCATCTGGTCCTTACGGGCTACCACGTTGGTGACCCCTGCTCTAAGATATATAATATAAATCAATCAATCAATCAATCAATGTTTATTTAAATAGCTCTAAAGCACATGTGTCTCAAAGGGCTGCACAAACCACAATGACATCCTCGGTACAGAACCCACATAAGGGCAAGGAACAACTCAGCCCAGTGGGACGTTGATGACAGTGACTATGAGAAACCTTGGAGAGGACCGCATATGTGGGCAACCCCCCCAGGGGAGACCGAAAGCAATGGATGTCGAACGGGTCTAACATGATATTGTGAATGTCTGGTCCATAGTGGATCCAACATGACAGTGAGTCCAGTCCATAGTGGATCCAATATAGTAGCGAGAGTCCCGTCTATCGAGGAGCCAGCAGGAGACCATCACAAGCGGAGTCGGATCAGCTGCGCAGAGATGTCCCCAACTGATACACAGGCGAGCGGTCCATCCTGGGTCCCGACTCTGGACAGCCAGTACTTCATCCATGGCCACCGGACCTGTGCCCCCCCCCCCCCACACTCCCCTTCCATAAGGGAGAGGGGGGCAGAGGAGAAAAAGAAAAGAAACGGCATATCAACTGGTCTCAAAAGGGGGTCTATTTAAAGGCTAAAGCAGTGTTTTTCAACCACTGTGCCGCGGCACACTACTGTGGCGTGAGATACGATCTGGTGTGCCGTGGGAGATGATCTAGTTTCACCTATTTGGGGTAAAAAATGTTTTTTGCAAACCAGTAATTGTAGTCTGCAAATGATGTGTTGGTGTTGCCTAGAGCAGGGGTCACCAACGCGGTGCCCGTGGGCACCAGGTAGCCCGTAAGGACCAGATGAGTCGCCCGCTGGCCTGTTCTAAAAATAGCTCAAATAGCAGCACTTACCAGTGAGCTGCCTCTATTTTTTAAATTGTATTTATTTATTAGCAGGGTGGTCTCCCTTTGCTCAACATTTTTAATTCTAAGAGACAAAACTCAAATAGAATTTGAAAATCCAAGAAAATATTTTAAAGACTTGGTCTTCACTTGTTTAAATAAAGTCATTTATTTTTTTCTTTTGTTTCGTATAACTTTAAGAAAGACAATTTTAGAGAAAAAATACAACCTTAAAAATTATTTTCGGATTTTTAAACACATACATTTTTACCTTTTAAATTCCTTCCTCTTCTTTCCTGACAATTTAAATCAATGTTAAAGTAAATTTATTGTTTTTATTGTAAAGAATAATAAAAACATTGTAATTTAATTATTAATTTTAGCTTCTGTTTTTCTACGAAATTTTTGTGAAATATTTCTTCAAACTTATTATGATTAAAATTCAAAAAAATTATTCCGGCAAATCTAGAAAATCTTTAGAATCAAATTTAAATCTTATTTCAAAGTCTTTTGAATTTCTTTTAAAATTTTTGTCCTGGAAAATCTAGAAGAAATAATGATTTGTCTTTATCAGAAATATAGCTTGGTCCAATTTGTTATTTATTTTAACAAAAAGCCGATTGTATTTTAACCTATTTAAAACATTTACAATTTATCTTAATCAGGAAAAATTACTAATGATGTTCCATAAATTCTTTTTTTAATTTTTTCAAAAAGATTTGAATTAGCTAGTTTTTCTTTTCTTTTTTTCGGGTGAATTTTAAATTTTAAAGAGTCAAAATTGAAGATAAACTATGTTTCAAAATTTAATTTTCCTTTTTTTCCTGTTTTCCCCTCTTTTAATTAAGTGTTTTTTTCATAATTTATTCTCTACAAAAAACCTTCTGTAAAAGGGAAAAAGATCTACGACGGAATGACAGACAGAAATACTCATTTATATATATATATATATATATATATATATATATATATATATATATATGTCTTGATGCGCTTCGACGTCACTTTCAACCTGAGAAATAACAGCTACCAACCATTCACGAAACCCAACACAACACTCCAATACGTGCACCATGACAGCAACCACCCACCCACCACCACGAAAAGAATATCTACCGGAATTAATAAAAGGCTATCGATGCTGTCATCTAGCAAAGCTGAATTCGACCAAGCAACCCCCCCGTACCAGAAAGCACTTGATGAAAGCGGATACAACTTCACCCTCACATATGAACCCACTCCAGGAAACCAACCAAAAAAAGAGCAGAAAACGAAACAACATCATCCGGTACAATCCGCCATTCAGCAAAGACGTCTCAACCAACATCGGCCGCAAGTTCCTCACTGTGATCGACAAACACTTCCCCAAAGGCAACACCCTAAGAAAAATATTCAACAAGAACAACTTTAAATTGAGCTACAGCTGTATGAATAACATACAACAAATCATTTCAAACCACAACAAAGCAATTGCAAAAGGACTGCCTACCCCCAGACTAAACGACTCTGAAACCAATAATGAATGTAACTGTCGCAAGAAACCTGATTGCCCTCTCAACGGAAGGTGCTTACAGACATCAGTCGTTTACCAAGCAAAGGTAACACGCAAGGACATTAACACATCCGAAACGTACGTAGGATTAACCGAAGGAGCGTTCAAAATAAGATGGAATAATCACAACGCCTCCTTTAGAAACCAGACTTTGCGGAATTCTACAGAACTCAGCAAACACATTTGGAACCTCAAAGACAATAATGTTGAATATTCAATAACATGGCAAATTCTTGCATCCAGCACACCTTACAACAGTGGTAATAAAAGATGCAACCTATGCTTAAAAGAGAAACTGTTTATTATATATCATCCAGATCTATCATCCCTCAACAAGCGCAGTGAAATCATTTCAACATTCCGCCACAGACGGAAACACCTCCTAGGTAACACATGAGCCAATCACCACACCCTACGCCTGCTTGTACCCACCCACTCTGTGCCCTATATAAACCATTGTATGTGAATGCTTCCATTAAAATCTCCTGATGATTGAGGGAACCCCTCATGAAACAGTTCTGTAGAGATGAAGTAGTCTTGTGATTTTTTCCCACACCTACATATATATATATATATATATATATATATATATATATATATATATATATATATATATATATATATATATTAAAAGGTAAATCGAGCAAATTGGCTATTTCTGGCAATTTATTTAAGTGTGTATCAAACTGGTAGCCCTTCACATTAATCAGTACCCAAGAAGTAGCTCTTGGTTTCAAAAAGGTTGGTGACCTCTGTTCTAGAGTAACCGTGTAATACTCTACCATATCAGTAGGTGGCATAGCTCGGTTGGGAGAGTGGCCGTGCCAGCAACTTGAGGGTTGCTGGTTCGATTCCCGCTTCCGCCATCCTAGTCACTGCCGTTGTGTCCTTGGGCAAGGCAATTTACCCACCTGCTCCCAGTGCCACCCACACTGGTTTAAATGTAACTTAGATATTGGGTTTCACTATGTAAAGCGCTTTGAGTCACTAGAGAAAAGCGCTATATAGATACAAATCACTTCACTTCACTTCATGTTGAAAACAGCGGGAAGCAGTGTGCAGGTAAAAAAGGTATTTAATGCTTAAACAAAAAAAATCAACAAAAGGTGAGTGCCCCTAAGAAAAGGCATTGAAGCTTAGGGAAGGCTATGCGGAACCAAACTAAAACTAAACTACAAAGTAAACAAAACCAGAATGCTGGACGACAGCAAAGACTTACAAAGTACATTCGTACATGACAATCAAAAATGTCCCCACAAAAAAGGATAATCCATCCATTTTCTACCGCTTATTCCCTTGGGGGTCACTGAAGCCTATCTCCGCTACAATCGGGCAGAAGGCTGTGTACACCCTGGACAAGTCGCCACCTCATCACATGGTAAAAACAACTGAAACATTCTTGATTGCTAAAACAAAGTAGATGCGGGGATATCGCTCAAAGGAAGACATGAAATTGCTGGAGGAAAATGCCCAAAAAAATAGGAGCACAAGACAAGAAGTAAAACACTACACACAGGAAAAGAGAAAAAAAGTCCAAATAAGTCATGATGTGATGTGACAGGTGGTGACAGTACACCTATTTTGAGACAAGAGCTATAGTGATGCATGCTTGGTTATGCTTTAAAGTCATATCCAACAATTGCAACCACAAATTTTTACTGTCAACTGACTTTCGTTTTTTTAGTGATTTCTGCTGGTGGTGTGCCTGCGGATTTTTCCAACGCAAAAAAATGTGCCTTGGCTCAAAAAAGGTGGAAAAACACTGGGCTAGAGTATACAAATGAGGTTTAAGATGAGACTTAAATGCTTCTACTGAGGTGGCATCTCAAACTGTTACCGGGAGGGCATTCCAGAGTACTGGAGTCTGAATAGAAAATGCTCTATAGCTCTATAAATCAAGACAATCAATAGGCATTTTAATGTAGGTGGGTGTGCAGTTAAACAAGGTGTGTGTTCAGATGGTGACGACAGACCTGTCAGCGAATGCTATCTTGCTTAAGAGTTTTTTTTTTTTTAATGATTGATTGAGACTTTTATTAGTAGATTGCATAGTTCAGTACATATTCCGTACAATTGACCACTAAATGGTAACACCCGAATACGTTTTTCAACTTGTTTAAGTCGGGGTCCACGTTAATCAATTCATGGTACAAATATATACTATCAACATAATACAGTCATCACATAAATTAATCATCATAGTATGTACAATGAATTATTTACGTTATTTACAATCCGGGGGGTTTGGTTGATATCAGTACTTCAGTCATCAACAATTGCATCAACAGAGAAATGTGGACATTGAAACAGTGTAGGTCTTATTTAGTAGGATATGTACAGCCAGCAGAGAACATAGTGAGTTCACATAGCATAAAAACAAGTATATACATTACAAATACATTTGATTATTTACATTAGGTTATTTACAATCCGGGGAGATGGGATGTGAATGGAGGAGGGTGTTAGTAAAGGGTTGAAGTTGCCTGGACGTGTTGTTTTAGAGTGGTTTTGAAGGAGGAAAGAGATTACTTACTTTTACACCTGTTGGGAGTGCATTCCACATTGATGTGGCATAGAAAGAGAACGAGTTAAGACTTTTGTTAGATCGGAATCTGGGTTTAACGTGGTTTTGTCATTTACGTTAAGGAAGTAGTTTGACATGTACTTCGGTATCAGAGAGGTGTAGCGAATTTTATAGACTAGGCTCAGTGCAAGTTGTTTTACTCTGTCCTCCACCCTGAGCCAGCCCACTTTGGAGAAGTGGGTTGGATTGAGGTGTGATCTGGGGTGGAGGTCTAAAAGTAACCTGACTAGCTTGTTCTGGGATGTTTGGAGTCTAGATTTGAGGGTTTTGGAGGTGCTGGGGTACCAGGAGGTGCAAGCGTAATCGAAAAAGGGTTGAATGAGAGTTCCCGCTAGAATCCTCAAGGTGCTTTTGTTGACCAGAGAGGAGATTCTGTAGAGGAATCTCCTTCTTTGGTTGACCTTTTTGATCACCTTGGTTGCCATTTTATTCACATGAAAGATTGGCTTCTAGAATGGAACCTAGGTAGGTGACCTCATCTTTCCTGGTGATAACAATGTCACCCACTTTTATAGTGAAGTCACTGACTTTCTTAAGGTTGATGTGGGACCCAAATAGGATGGATTCCGTTTTACCTAAGTGTATGGATAGCTTGGTGTCAGCGAGCCAGGTGCAAATATTAAGGAGTTCAGCACTGAGGATTTGTTCCACCTGTGATACCAGCAGGGCCGAGTCATCCGCAAACAGGAACAATTCAGGAACAGTGTATCGGCTGGGGACATCTCTGGGCTGCTGATCCGCCTCCGCTTGGGATGGTTTCCTGCTGGCTCCGCTGTGAACGGGACTCTCGCTGCTGTGTTGGATCTGCTTTGGACTGGACTCTCGCGACTGTGTTGGATCCATTATGGATTGAACTTTCACAGTATCATGTTAGACCCGCTCGACATCCATTGCTTTCCTCCTCTCCAAGGTTCTCATAGTCATCATTGTCACCGACGTCCCACTGGGTGTGAGTTTTCCTTGCCCTTATGTGGGCCTACCGAGGATGTCGTAGTGGTTTGTGCAGCCCTTTGAGACACTAGTGATTTAGGGCTATATAAGTAAACATTGATTGATTGATTGATAAAAGTCCTAGTATACTGCCTTGGGGGACTCCACAGATTGTAGATTATTATATTGATTATTTTTTTCGCCTTTTTGACTGGATTAAGAATTCCCTGTGGATTACTTGATGGTCTAAATTTTTAAAGAGGAAGGTTGATGAAATTAGCTAGTGGTGGTCGAGAGTAAAGCGCGTTCACTTCAATCTGACACTAACTCTTAGTACCGTGTGTGACTTTTAGGGACTATTGAGGAGGAAATGTTGTATTTTGGGTGGTGTTTCTTCCTCATTTGTGATTATTCCAAGCTGATTATCCGATCATACCCATGTCATTTTTTATGCATCATCTGGATTAAAAAAATACAGATAATTGTATCAATTGTCCAGAATCTAAGCTCTTTCACGTTATCTGGTTCAACCAAGCCAAACCTCCAAGCTGTGGCATAAGCAGTCCATCGCCATGAGTTAAAGTTGCAGTACGTCACTAATTAAATGCTTAGAGGGTGTTCATGTTCGAGAGTGCTGAAACCTACTCAGTGGCCTAGTGGTTAGAGTGTCCGCCCTGAGATTGGTAGGTTGTGAGTTCAAACCCCGGCCGAGTCATACCAAAGACTACAAAAAAATGGGACCCATTGCCTCCCTGCTAAGCACTCAGCATCAAGGGTTTGTCATTGGGGGTTAAATCACCATAAATGATTCCTGGGCGCGGCACCGCTGCTGCCCACTGCTCCCCTCACTTCCCAGAGGGTGATAAATAATAATAAATAAATGGGTTGTACTTGTATAGCGCTTTTCTACCTTCAAGGTACTCAAAGCGCTTTGACACTACTTCCACATTTACCCATTCACACACACATTCACACACTGATGGAGGGAGCTGCCATGCAAGGCGCCAACCAGCACCCATCAGGAGCAAGGGTGAAGTGTCTTGCTCAGGACACAACGGACGTGACGAGGTTGGTACTAGGTGGGATTTGAACCAGGGACCCTCAGGTTGCGCACGGCCACTCTGCCACTGCGCCACGCCGTTGTATATAATAATATACATCGATGTATATAATAATATACATCGAGAAATACGCCCCCTGGTGTCTGAGCCGTCATCTCCCTCTGTTAAACCACAACAGGAGTGGTGCAACACATTCTACAAACACATTTATTGTGTATAGAAACTTTATATGTGTGTTGTTTGGTCCGGGATGGAAAAGAAAAAGGACTGCATATTCCAAACTATAGAGCGCACCTGTATATAAGCCCCGCCCACTACATTTTCAGGAAACAAAAAACTATTTTTCCATATATTAGCCGCACCGGACTATAAGCTGTAGATATATATATATGTTGTGGAGGGAGGTGTGGCCAGCGAGCCTGAAAGAGCAAAGGTCACCGCCTCCGTCTATGGTGCTGAGGACGAGCACCGTCACACGGGGACGGGGCATGTGCTGATGGCAAGACACAGCTGACAGGTGATTAATTTCCCAGGTGGCACGTGTGGATCTAATCATTTGTTGTCTTTAGCGGTGAGCGGCCGAGAGCAGAGGACGTTAAAAAGTTTGTTAAAAACTGCACGCTTGGCTCCTGTGCCGTGTCTACAGTGGAACTGCCAGGAAGCCACTTCTAAAATTTTGTAAAATTAGTTATTTTGACGGAAATATTTAGTAAATGTTTATTTACATACCTTTTATTTGTTTTCAAAGTGTGTGTGTAACACGGCAGTAAAACGGCTGATCAAACAAAACAGAAGCCATCGTCATGATGGCGCCATAGCAAACAATAACACACCTTTTATAGTAATCGCCTTGTGGTGATATATTATCTGCAGCGGACTAAAAGGCGAAAATATACACGTTGTGACGTGAGTTATTTACACAGAAAGTTTATTTACATGATCAAGGGGATGGGTCAAATGCAGAGGACACATTTCATCACGCCGAGTGTGTGTGTGACAATCATTGGTACTTTAACTTAACTTTAACTAAATCGTCGTGAACCGTCCTCTTCCAGGTTTTAAAGCATCAAAGATACCTATGATCATACATGGAAAAAAAAGACAACACCTCTTTGTTAGGGTGGTGTTTGGAGTGATTTATGGTCTCCATCACCACCCTAAGTAGCAGCTATTTTTTTTATTTTATTTGATCCATTCATTTAATTCAGGCAATGACACACGAAAAAGTACAAGGTAGACAACACATAATAATATTAATTATTATAATCCTCCAATGATCCAGTTTTGCCTAAAAGGGAGTGAGAAGAAGATAATTTATTTAATCCCACCCCCAGTTGTCCATTCACTGTTACTTTGTTCAAGGATTATGACACAAATGTTGCATCATGGAGGCATTACCAAAAATAACATTAATAATTACACTGTAACAATAATTTGTAGCAACAATGAAGAAAGAATGAACAATACCAATAACGGTAAGGGACAAAATACAAACAATGGAAATAGACAAAATAGCAATAATGGCAAGGAATTTTGAGCACATGTTAAGACTATGAGACAGAGTACAACAGCAAGTCAAATTAAAGACCCTCATCTCTATATTTTTAATAGTTTGGCATTGCTTGTGTTGTAAGTCTAGTTTGTTTCAGAGTTTTACTCCGCATACAGACACACAAACACATTTACGAGTGGTTTGAGCTCTCGGCAATGAAAACTTATCCAAAACCTCTCAAGTTATGAGAGGTTGTAGGTTAGGCGGCAATAATTTTTAAAATGCTTTATATAAGATTATTGATGCATTATATTTAACAAGGTCAGCAAATTCGAGTAACTTTGATTGCATAAACAGATTATGAGTGTGTTGTAAAAAAAAAATGTTGTGAATGATCCGCACTGCTCTTTTCTGTCATACTGTAAGATCAGAAGATTAATTGTGTTGTGGTAAGTATTCCCCCACATTTCAACACAATGTGTAAGGTATGGGAGTACTAAAGTGCATTATAGAGTACTGAGTGCATTTTAATTAAGGTATAGTTTTGCTTTGTTTATAATTGACAGGTTTTTGGAGATTGTTTTTTGAATGTGTCTGACATGGGGTTTCCATGATAGTTTACTATCAATTATTACTCCCAAAAATGTATTCTCATTTACAATTTCAATTTGGGTACCATCAATACTTATTTTTTGTTCAGACGTTATGTTGCGATCACCAAACATCACTATCCTAGTTTCATTTATATTCAAAGATAATTTATTTGTGTCCATCCATTTATTTATTACGTTTAGTTCTGTGTTGACTGTATTTATGAGCTCACTATAGTCATCACTGCTTTAGAACATATTTGTGTCGTCTGCCAATAGTATACATTTTAGTACTTTGGATGTATTAAACATATCAGTAATATACATATCAACAGAGTAGCCAGAAATTGTACTCAAGTTAGAGTACTGTTACTTTAGAGATGTATTACTCAAGTAAAAGTAAGGAGTCGTCACCCAAATATTTACTTGAGTAAAAGTAAAAAGTATGTTGTGAAAAAACTACTCCAGTACTGAGTAACTGATGAGTAACCTGTTTGTTTAATGATGACGGCAACAAGTAATGCACAAAAACATAAATATTGCAGTGAACAAATTCAGAGCCAGGAATATCTCTTTAGCAACTAAAACAATAATATATATTAAATATTATATATTTGGTTACACTGTATTGAAAACATTTTGAAAATGAATTTTACCTTTGCAACCTCACTATACTATTGGCTAAGTTTTATATTCATAAATGTAAGTTTCTCAATACCCGACCTGTTTTTTGTGCCTTTAAAAAAGATTTAGAACTTTACATTAAAGGCCTACTGAAACCCACTACTCCCGACCACGCAGTCTGATAGTTTATACATCAATGATGAAATATTAACATTGCAACACATGCCAATACGGCCTTTTTAGTGGACGAAATTGCAATTTTAAATTTCGCGCAAAGCATCCTGTTGAAAACGTCGCGGTATGATGACGAGTGCGCGTGACGTCACGGATTGTAGCGGACATTTTCTTCCAGCCCCGATCCCAGCCATAAGTCGTCTGCTTTAATCGCATAATTACACAGTATTCTGGACATCTGTGTTGCTGAATCTTTTGCAATTTGTTCAAGTAATAATGGAGAAGTCAAAGTAGAAAGATGGAGGTGGGAAGAGGTGTAATGCAGCTGCCTTTAGCAACACAAACACAGCCGGTGTTTCCTTGTTTAAAATTCCCGAAGGTAATAACAATAATAATAATAATAATAATAATAATGGATTAGATTTATATCGCGCTTTTTTATTGTTATATACTCAAAGCGCTCACAGAGAAGTGGGAACCCATCATTCATTCACACCTGGTGGTGGTAAGCTACATATGTAGCCACAGCTGCCCTGGGGTAGACTGACGGAAGCGTGGCTGCCAGTTTGCGCCTACGGCCCCTCCGACCACCACCAATCATTCATTCACCAGTGTGAGCGGCACCGGGGGCAAAGGGTGAAGTGTCCTGCCCAAGGACACAACGGCATCGACTTTGATGTCAATAGGTGGGAAGCGAACCTGCAACCCTCAGGTTTCTGGCACGGCCGCTCTACCCACTACGCCATGCCGCCCCATAAACTTGTGAATTACGCTCCCAACTATGTCTTTTGGAATGTGTAATGTCTTTGCTATTTTCTCATATCCATATCCTTTCTTATGAAGAGAAATTACCTCCTCTCTTGACTTCTTTGACCACTCCCTGGACTTCACCATGTTGCAAATACACCATTGACCATCTACAAGAAGCTGAGCGTCACAGTCTTTTTCAATCAGTTTAATCGTTGCTCGTTATGGTTCTAATCACATCTACAGGTGTTTTCAACACCTGATTGAAAAGACCTTATTCAAATTCTGTTCTTAAGAGTTATGATCTTCAAGGGGTTGAATAATTTGGTCAATGAGATATTAAAAGAAATGACACTGTTTGGTATGTTACAATCAATCAATCAATCAATGTTTATTTATATAGCCCCAAATCACAAATGTCTCAAAGGACTGCACAAATCATTACGACTACAACATCCTCGGAAGAACCCACAAAATATAATGTTGCAATTCAAGTTGCATTCGTCTATTTAATGCATCTTTATTTGATATGACTATAAAGAAAATATGGAATATATGTCCAACTTGCTAAAACACCAAAATTGTGTGGTGGTTGAATAATTTTGATCACAACTGTATATATATATATATATATATGTATGAAATACTTGGCTTTAAGTGAATTCTAGCTATATATATTTATTTTATTATATATATAAATGAAAGAAAGTTGAATTTCAGACGGCACCTATCAAATAAATGAATAAATAAATGGGTTGTACTTGTATAGCGCTTTTCTACCTTCAAGGTACTCAAAGCGCTTTGACACTACTTCCACATTTACCCATTCACACACACATTCACACACTGATGGAGGGAGCTGCCATGCAAGGCGCCAACCAGCACCCATCAGGAGCAAGGGTGAAGTGTCTTGCTCAGGACACAACGGACGTGACGAGGTTGGTTCTAGGTGGGATTTGAACCAGTGACCCTCGGGTTGCGCACGGCCACTCTTCCACTGCGCCACGCCGTCCCTAATGCACAGTAATAAAAGTAATAAAAGCACAGTTGTTCTACTAACTGTACTGTGCTTGATGGGTACTAAAAAACAACAACAACACTTACCTTTCACTATTTGAGTAACCTTTGTTCTGCCATTTGCGTATTGGCGATCTATTTGTTGTAGACATCCGCAAATGAGAACGGGATGTTGCTTCCAGCTATCAGCAAAGCCATCTTTGTCTCAGCATAAGATACACCATCGGGTCTCTATTTTGCAATATGGGCCATAATACTGGGTTGTGAACGATGCTGCGCTGCGGACGCTTTGTGCTTTGCTGACTGACCGTTCATATCTATTCACTGTTTTCAATGGAGAAGTCTGTTCTACAAAATTTACAGGCAACATACCCCTTCCCCTTCGAACTCTCCTGGATAAACTGAAATTCTTGTTTCCAATCGTTCTGGAACTTGCAAGCGTATTTCCTCATTTTGCTTGTCGACGGTGTAATATATTGGTTTGGAGTCAACAACCAGGCGACGTGATGAAGTTACTTCTCTTTACTGCGGGCTTCAGAACAGACATTGTATTCTAAGTACAGAAGATGGCAGTATTATCCTGTTTAAGAGGGTCACAACATTGAGTCAGGTTCATTGGCCTCCAGCTCCGTCTGAATTTCGGGAGATTTTCGGGAGAAATTTTGTCCCGGGAGGTTTTCGGGAGAGACACTGAATTTCGGGAGTCTCCCGGAAAATCCGGGAGGGTTGGCAAGTATGTATAGGATTTATGACAAATAAATCAGCTCCTACCTGCACGCTTCGTCCGGAGTTGTCAGTCTGCACCCTGGGAGAACGACCAAGCAGTAAGCTGCAACCCCGGCGCAACAGAAGGAAGTCAGCCATATACCGTTCTCTCGCAACGGACTTGGAGGAAGTAGATGAAGGTACAAGCAGAGTGCTGGGAGCGATGGAGGCAGAGACGCTCCGCTATTACCCTGAGGAGCTTGACAACATGGTGTGGGACCAAGGTGGTTCGCTGGTACCAAACGTGCCAGCGAAGACAGAAGCCGTCCAAAAAGGCTTTATCTCTCCGTCAACACGTGCCAATCCCGCAATTTCTTCCCAGGGCGGGGGTCAGCAACCCGCAGCTCTGGAGCTGCATATCTTTAGCGCCGCCCTAGTGGCTCTCTGCAGCTTTTTCAAAAATATATGAAAAATGGAAAAAGATGAGAGGAAAAAAACATATTTTTTGTTTTAATATGGTTTCTGTAGGAGGACAAACACGACACAAACCTCCCTAATTGTTATAAAGCACACTGTTTGTATTAAACATGCTTCACTGATTCGAGTATTTGGCAAGCGCCGTTTTGTCCTACTAATTTTGGCGGTCATTGAACTCACCGTAGTTTGTATACATGTATAACTTTCGTCGACTTTCTAAGACGTGTTTTATGCCACTTCTTTTTCCGTCTCATTTTTTCCACCAAACTTTTAACGTTGTGCATGAATGAGTTTTGTTGATGTTATTGAGTTGTGTGGAGTGCTAATCAGACATATTTGGTCACTGCATGACTGCAAGCTAACCGGTGCTAACATGCTATTTAGGCTAACTATATGTACATATTGCATCATTATGCCTCATTTGTAGCTAAATTTGAGCTCATTTATCCATCCATCATCTTCCGCTTATCCGAGGTCGGGTCGCGGGGGCAGCAGCCTAAGCAGGGAAGCCCAGACTTCCCTCTCCCCAGCCACTTCGTCTAGCTCTTCCCGGGGGATCCCGAGGTGTTCCCAGGCCAGCCGGGAGACATAGTCTTCCCAACGTGTCCTGGGTCTTCCCCGTGGCCTCCTACCGGTTGGACGTGCCCTAAACACCTCCCTAGGGAGGCGTTCGGGTGGCATCCTGACCAGACGCCCGAACCACCTCATCTGGCTCCTCTCGATGTGGAGGAGCAGCGGCTTTACTTTGAGTTCCTCCCGGATGGCAGAGCTTCTCACCCTATCTCTAAGGGAGAGCCCCGCCACACGGCGGAGGAAACTCATTTCGGCCGCTTGTACCCGTGAGCTCATTTAGTTTCCTTTAAGTCCTCATAATACAATTTATATCTCATGACACATTATCTGTATGTAATATGGCTTTTATTTTTTTGCGGCTCCAGATGGATTTGTTTTGTATTTTTGGTCCAATATGGCTCTTTCAACATTTTGGGTTGCCGACCCCTGCACTATACTGTAACAACTACATTATTTGAAATACATTTTCAATTTCAGGTTTTAAGTTTCATTAATCTTCCTTCTTGTTGAAACAGTGCGATTGAAAAGACGTTTGAAATAATAAATATACACCTTGTAAAAAAATTATTATTAGATTTTTCAAAATATCTGAGTGAATCTGAGTGAATATAATTTATTTGATATATGAATGAAACTTACACACGTAACAATTGATGTAAAGTATCTAAAAAGGCTAAACACCAAGAATGACCAATCCTTACTTATGTGATTCTAAAAGTATGAAGCATTTAAATACCTGTTTTATGTCAGCCGTAAACACTAAACTGTGGAATGAATTCCATGTGACAGCCTGTGCAAACACTTTAGGTTTATGGTGACATCTTGATGTTGACGGCCTCTTTTTTTCTGGTATGGGGATTATTATCATCTTTTATAAGTCCAGTGCGATTTCATAAGGCCGTTTTCTTAATACTGTCAATTTTTGTTGAGGTCAATATCAATCTATAGGGTAGTAAGTCGAAACCAATAAAACTGCCTGAAACAATTGTAGTTCAATCTTATTAATAGTTAAATGCAGTAATGCAAATTACAAGTCTCTGTGAGTGAGCTTGTGGTCTGCAATATCCATCCATCCATTTACTACCGCTTATTCCCTTTTGGGGTCGCGGGGGGCGCTGGCACCTATCTCAGCTACAATAGGGCGGAAGGCGGGGTACACCCTGGACAAGTCGCCACCTCATCGCAGGGCCAACACAGATAGACAGACAACTTTCACACTCACATTCACACACTAGGGCCAATTTTTTTTAGTGTTGCCAATCAACTTATCCCCAGGTGCATGTCTTTGGAAGTGGGAGGAAGCCGGAGTACCCGGAGGGAACCCACGCATTCACGGGGAGAACATGCAAACTCCACACAGAAAGATCCCGAGCCTGGATTTGAACCCAGGACTGCAGGAACTTCGTATTGTGAGGCAGATGCACTAACCCCTCTGCCACCGTGAAGCCCAGCTGCCATTTAACGACAATTCAAAGAGTTCTTCGTAAAATAGAACCATTTGTTGATTATTTTTATTTAATGTTATGTATATTGTTATTAGTGTTTCCCAAATGTGTTTTATATATATTTAGGTTTGTAGACATGTTCAATTGATTCATGTCTTAGTAGGCAAGTGTGTCCTTTCTCTGTGCTGATTGCATTATTAGTTATGGTAAATGCACAATTGAATACAGACAAAATAACTGAAGCTTCACATTTACCCTTGATAAATTATTGTATGTCATTGTACAGTATAGAAGGCTAAGAGACTATATGACGCTTGAAAGGGAGTTTTCAATAAGCCATTCAAGTTTGTAAGTGGTCTCCTAACTGTCTTTTTGAAGAAGCAGCAGCAACTGTCCTGAATGCCAAAACTTTGACCTCCATCACCTGACCTTCAACCTGCAACACAGCTTCACTTTTCATTCTGGAAACTCTAGCTAAATTGACCAAGTGTAATTAGATAGAGTGCAGCATAACAAATAAAATCCACATGCATGCTTCTCTTTTCCAATTTAAAAAAAAGTTAATTTACTTTGTTTATTATGTTTGAATAGCAAATACACATTTGAAATTATGCAGAATACTATGTTGTCTGTTATTTTTGTTTCCAATGTAGTGTGAACAGGGTTTGCCAAAGTGAATTAAACTGTAGGGATTTGCTAAAAGTGACAGCCATCAATCAGTTACCTTGCACCAAACAACAAGAGTGGTCCCGCACAGGCACATCAAGTGTTTTAATCAAGTCTTGACGAACAACAATGAGTTACACAAACTCAAATAGACTGTCACCATATCAGTGTTCCAAATGCCTACATCAATGGAAATAGAAAACATGTTAAAATATAAACTGGACAATCACTGGTTAGGAAGACAAATCAGCTGCTCTGTTATATAAAAGCAATGAAATATAACAGACAGTAAACATGGATTTGCTGTAAGCAAAAAATGTTGGTAACTGTGAGTACTTCTAGATCTAAATCAATTACTGTATTGATTAATTCGAATGAATCTCTGTTTGTTTAAACAGACAGTTGAATTTTCCACAGGGAAAACTGCAAGTGCATGAAACTTTTCATATTTAGTATCTAGTCTCAGCTGTCATTGTAACCATATTTGGCATGTTCAATTTTTAAATCAGCTTGGTAAGCAAACCAAACCAAATATAAGGAGTGGAGTTGGAGCTTCACGGTGTGCGGCAGTTAGCTGGTGACCTTCCTACTGGTGGTAAGGCATTCTTTAGCTTTCCATTATGACCTTTACTCAGATTTCATAGCATTTTTAACAACATCGTTGTGTTGACCAAGAAAGTTACATTTGCTATATTTGCTACATTTACTAGACTAACTAAACCCTTTTCCCCCCCAAAAAAAACAGAATTGTGGAATACAATATACTTCTCACTGGCAGGAAAGGTAAGGTATATTTTACATTAAAATTATAGTGTTTGTAAAATACTATTAGGAAGACATTTTGTTTTATTTAAAAAATGTAAGTCATGGATTTTGATATTTGGGTTCTTCAGAATGCTGTGCACAGCTGGTACCAGATTGCTTTTATGGAGTTCCGTTCAAAGTTTGCCCATTGGCCCCGAAGGAGCCAAAATAATTGTCATGTTTCTCAATTGGTCCTTTGATCCAGACCTAAACCACCACCATGAGTACCGACGCAGAAATGGCCTTATATGGCAAAGCTGCCATCTACCTCCGTAAACCAGAGAGGGAGAGAATTGAGGCTCAGAGCAAACCATTCGATGCCAAGACAGCCTGCTATGTGGCTGATGTCAAAGAACTGTACCTGAAGGGAACAATCATCAAGAAAGATGGTGACAAAGTCACCGTCAAAGTCCTGGATACTCAGCAGGTTGGAATATTCTTTACATTTTCTCAGCTGAAAGGATGTGATCCATTCTTACTGTGACTAATGTCATCTTTTAGGAGAGGACGGTTAAAGAAGATGACGTCACTCCGATGAACCCTCCCAAGTTCGACAAAATTGAGGACATGGCCATGATGACCCATCTCAATGAAGCCTCTGTCCTGTATAACCTCAAAGAGCGTTATGCAGCTTGGATGATTTATGTACGGAAATAAGCCCACTGAGAAGTATAGTACAAACTTGTATGTACAGTTTTAAGACATGCGGTTAACTGTGTTACACCTCTGATCTCTATCAGACCTACTCTGGGCTTTTCTGCGCAACAGTGAACCCCTACAAGTGGCTCCCAGTGTACGATGCGGAAGTTGTGTCTGCTTATAGAGGCAAGAAGCGTATGGAGGCTCCACCCCACATCTTCTCTGTCTCTGACAACGCATATCAATTCATGCTTACCGGTATGTAACAGGCTGAATAATATCACATTTCTACTTATCAAAATATTGCTGCTGTAGAAATACGCAATTGATGTACTTTTCTATTTTAACAGATAGAGAGAATCAGTCTGTCTTGATCACGTAAGTGTTTGTTTCTATTTAAATTAGTAGCAAAAAAAAAACATGTTTAAATTAGTTTGCCTTTATTGACAGTGGAGAATCTGGTGCCGGAAAGACTGTGAACACCAAGCGTGTCATTCAGTACTTTGCCACAATCTCAGTTGGCGGAGATAAGAAAAAGGATAGTGCAGGATCAGCACAATTTAAGGTATTTAAAATTACAAAAAAAAAAAAAGATATATTCTAAGACAAAAACAAACAGTTTGTTATTCTTATTTCCAAACCTAATTACAGGGTTCACTTGAGGATCAGATTATTGCTGCCAATCCTCTTCTGGAAGCCTATGGTAATGCCAAAACTGTTAGGAATGACAACTCTTCTCGTTTTGTAAGTACAGCTACCTTTTGCAAGAGAATAACTGTTTTACTCTTATCCAATTAATGACTGTTAAACAACCCTTTGTTTAAAACAGGGTAAATTCATTAGGATCCATTTTGGCACAACTGGCAAACTGGCCAGTGCTGATATTGAGACTTGTAAGTACAAAACATTCAAACAGTAAATTTATGTTGGAGTAAAAGTGTGTTAGACTGTAATTTCCATATGTTATTTGCAGATTTGCTGGAGAAGTCCAGAGTGTCATTCCAGCTTCCTGATGAGAGAGGCTACCACATCTTCTACCAGATGATGACCAACCACAAACCAGAACTGATTGGTATGAAATGGAACAGTTTAATTAAATTTTAAAAAGCTACATCATTCAAATGTGTCCAGTGAAAAAGTTTGCAAATTATTACATTTGAATTTGCAGAACTGTCACTCATCACAACCAACCCCTACGACTTCCCTATGTGCAGTCAGGGACAGATCAGTGTGGCCAGTATTGATGACAAAGAAGAACTGGAAGCCACCGATGTAAGTCAAAGTATCTTACAAATATATTCAGTTATTTGAACCTATGTTTGTGTTATCTATAAATAACTTAATTGCACACAGAATGCCATTGATATCTTGGGCTTCAGCCATGAGGAAAAGATGAGCATCTACAAAATGACTGGTGCCGTCCTCCATCATGGTAACATGAAGTTCAAGCAGAAGCAGCGTGAAGAGCAGGCTGAGCCTGACGGCACAGAGGGTACACAAATACAGTCATCTCAGTCAAACTTTGCAGCGATAGTACAGGTGTAGCAAGTTACTGTGAATGGAAAACTATGGCAGGTTTATTTTTAACAGTACTTTTTCCAAAACAATTTAGAAGCTGACAAAGTTGCCTACTTGTTGGGTCTGAACTCTGCTGACATGCTGAAGGCTCTGTGCTATCCCAGAGTGAAAGTCGGAAATGAGTATGTCACCAAGGGACAGACTGTAGCTCAGGTAAATATGACATTTTTGGTGAGGTATGTTTACTTACATGTATGCACATAATATGGTTTGAACTGAGGTCTGTAATGGGTTGTACTTGTAAAGCGCTTTTCTACCCCTTTTTAAGGAACCCAAAGCGCTTTGACAGTATTTCCACATTCGCCCATTCACACACACATTCACACACTGATGGCGGGAGCTGCCATGCAAGGCACTCACCAGGACCCATCAGGGGTGAAGTGTCTTGCCCAAGGACACAACGGATGTGACTAGGAGGGTAGAAGGTGGGGATTGAACTAGTAACCCTCAGATTGCTGGCACAGCCACTCTACCAACTTTGCCACGCCGTCCCGCTAATGCAGGAAATTATGTGTAACTAGATAGATAGATAGTTCTCTATTTATTCCTTCAGGAGGGTTCCTTCAGGAAAATTAAAATTTCCAACATACCTATGTAGATTTGTATTTCAATCAATCAATCAATGTTTACTTATATAGCCCTAAATCACTAGTGTCTCAACGGGCTGCACAAACCACTACGACATCCTCGGTAGGCCCACATAAGGGCAAGGAAAACTCACACCCAGTGGGAGATCGGTGACAATAATGACTATGAGAACCTTGGAGAGGAGGAAAGCAATGGATGTCTAACATGATACTGTGAAAGTTCAATCCATAATGGATCCAACACAGTCGCGAGAGTCCAGTCCAAAGGGGATCCAACACAGCAGCGAGAGTCCCGTTCACAGCGGAGCCATCAGGAAACCATCCCAAGCGGAGGCGGAGCAGCAGCGCAGAGATGTCCCCAGCCGATACACAGGCAAGCAGTACATGGCCACCGGACCGGACCAGACCCCCTCCACAAAGGAGAGTGGGACATAGAAGAAAAAGAAAAAAAACGGCAGATCAACTGGTCTAAAAAGGGAGTCTATTTAAAGGCTAGAGTATACAAATGAGTTTTAAGGTGAGACTTAAATGCTTCTACTGAGGTGGCATCTCAAACTGTTACCGGGAGGGCATTCCAGAGTACTGGAGCCCGAAATGAAAAAGCTCTACAGCCCGCAGACTTTTTTTGGGCTTTGGGAATCACTAATAAGCCGGAGTCCTTTGAACGCAGATTTCTTGCCGGGACATATGGTACAATACAATCGGCAAGATAGGATCGAGCTAGACCGTGTAGTATTTTATACGTAAGTAGTAAAACCTTAAAGTCACATCTTAAGTGCACAGGAAGCCAGTGCAGGTGAGCCAGTACAGGCGTAATGTGATCAAACTTTCTTGTTCTTGTCAAAAGTCTAGCAGCCGCATTTTGTACCAACTGTAATCTTTTAATGCTAGACATGGGGAGACCCGAAAATAGTACGTTACAGTAGTCGAGGCGAGACATAACAAACGCATGGATAATGATCTCAGCGTCTTTAGTGGACAGAATGGAGCGAATTTTAGCGATATTACGGAGATGAAAGAAGGCCGTTTTAGTAACGCTTTTAATGTGTGCCTCAAAGGAGAGAGTTGGGTCGAAGATAATACCCAGATTCTTTACCGTGTCGCCTTGTTTAATTGTTTGTTTGTAAAATGTTAGAGTTGTATTATTAAATAGAGTTCGGTGTCTAGCAGGACCGATAATCAGCATTTCCGTTTTTTTGGCGTTGAGTTGCAAAAAGTTAGCGGACATCCATTGTTTAATTTCATTAAGACACGCCTCCAGCTGACTACAATCCGGCATGTTGGTCAGCTTTAGGGGTATTTCACATTAATTATAATGTATGTGCCTCAATCAATCACTGCATCTGTTTCATTCAGGTCAATAACTCAGTGACAGCCCTTGCCAAGTCCATCTATGAGAGGATGTTCTTGTGGATGGTCATCCGTATCAACCAGATGTTGGACACTAAACAGTCAAGGCAGCACTTCATCGGTGTGCTGGATATTGCTGGTTTTGAAATCTTTGATGTAAGCTTCATTCGTATGAAATGAGTAAATCATATTTTCAGACATTAGTCATGGTGATGGACTGGTGTAAATTACTTTTCTTCCGGTAGTTCAATAGCATGGAGCAGCTGTGCATTAACTTCACTAATGAGAAGTTGCAACAGTTCTTCAACCACCACATGTTTGTCCTGGAGCAAGAGGAGTACAAGAAGGAGGGCATTATCTGGGAGTTCATTGACTTTGGCATGGACCTGGCTGCCTGTATTGAGCTGATTGAAAAGGTAAGTATTTGATTCAGAACAATTATTAGAAACTAATTGAATGGACTCAATAGTGTTTTATTGCTATTGCACTTGGAAAAATAAAACAAGATAATTCGACTGAATCGCTCAAAATGTTTATATCTACTCATTACTTTAGCCAATGGGTATCTTCTCCATCCTTGAAGAGGAGTGCATGTTCCCCAAGGCCACTGATGTATCCTTCAAGAACAAGCTCTACGACCAGCATCTTGGCAAAACCAAAGCCTTTGAAAAGCCAAAACCCGCAAAGGGCAAGGCTGAGGCCCACTTCTCCCTGGTGCACTATGCTGGCACAGTGGACTACAACATCGGTGGCTGGCTGGACAAGAACAAGGACCCACTGAATGATTCTGTTGTGCAGCTGTACCAGAAGTCTCCAGTTAAACTTCTGGCTTTCCTATATCCTCCTGCTCCTGCTGAGGGTATGCGAATATTCGTGCGTAATAAGGTTTTGTATACCGACAACAAAAGTGACATTTTCTGTAATGCTTTTTTCTCCATCAAATTATAAATAGACACAAGCAAGAAGGGAGGCAAGAAGAAGGGTGGTTCTATGCAGACTGTGTCCTCACAGTTTAGGGTAAGATCTAGTTTTCATACAGTAGATCTGGTATGATTTCCAATTTCAATGTGCAATACTTGTTAAATTGTGTAACAATATTACCTGATTGGGACTTTCAGGAGAACTTGGGCAAACTGATGACCAACTTGAGAAGCACTCATCCTCACTTTGTGCGTTGTCTGATTCCTAATGAGTCAAAGACTCCAGGTAATAAAATCATTAACATATTAGTTGTAAGATAAATAAGATTTAAACTGATGTTATTAAATTCTGAAAGTTGATCAAAAATAATGTTGTTTTCCTTTACATCAGGTTTGATGGAGAACTTCCTGGTCATCCACCAGCTCAGGTGTAACGGTGTGCTGGAGGGTATCAGAATCTGCAGGAAAGGTTTCCCCAGCAGAATCCTCTACGGTGACTTTAAGCAGAGGTATATTTAAAATACTTGTCATCATCATTTTAAATCATCCTTGACCACTAATAATATTCACTGACTCGTTCCCTGAAAAGGTACAAGGTACTGAATGCCAGTGTCATACCTGAAGGACAGTTCATTGACAACAAGAAGGCTGCAGAGAAGCTGCTTGGTTCAATTGATATTGACCATGACCAGTACAGATTTGGTCACACCAAGGTAAACAAATTATTGAGTTTAAAGTTCTATGTGTAATGTGATTAGTTGTTTTTTAAATATTGATTGTATTCTAAAGCAGGGGTTCTCAAACTTTTTTCAGTGATGTACCCCCTGTGAACATTTTTTTAATTCAAGTACCCCCTAATCAGAGCAAAGCATTTTTGTTTGAAAAAAAGAGATAAAGAAGTAAAATACAGCACAATGTCATCATTTTCTGATTTATTAAATTGTATAACAGTGCAAAATATTGCTCATTTAAAGGGTTCTTTTTTTAACTATTTGGAAAAAAATATATATAAATAACGTAAAACTTGTTGACAAATAAACAAGTGATTCAATTATAAAGATTTCTACACATAGAAGTAATTATTAACTTAAAGTGCCCTCTTTGGGGATTGTAATAGAGATCCATCTAGATTCATGAACTTAATTCTAAATATTTCTTCACAAAAAAATTAATATATGGCACATGTCCACAAAAAATCTAGCTGTCAACACTGAATATTGCCTTGTTGTATTTTTTTTCCACAGTTTATGAACTTACATTCATATTTTGTTGAAGTATAATTCAATAAATATGTTTATAAAGGATTTTTGAATTGTTGCTATTTTAAGAATATTAAAATCAATCAATCAATCAATGTTTATTTATATAGCCCCAAATCACAAATGTCTCAAAGGACTGCACAAATCATTACGACTACAACATCCTCGGAAGAACCCACAAAAGGGCAAGGAAAACTCACACCCAGTGGGCAGGGAGAATTCACATCCAGTGGGACGCCAGTGACAATGCTGACTATGAGAAACCTTGGAGAGGACCTCAGATGTGGGCAACCCCCCCCTCTAGGGGACCGAAAGCAATGGATGTCGAGCGGGTCTAACATGATACTGTGAAAGTATTGGCTCCAACACAGCCGCGAGAGTTCAGTTCAAAGCGGATCCAAGACAGCAGCGAGAGTCCCGTCCACAGGAAACCATCTCAAGCGGAGGCGGATCAGCAGCGTAGAGATGTCCCCAACCGATACAGGCGAGCGGTCCATCCTTGGTCCCGACGAGCGGTCCATCCTGGGTCTTGACTCTGGACAGCCAGCACTTCATCCATGGTCATCGGACCGGACCCCCTCCACAAGGAAGGGGGGGACATAGGAGAAAGAAAAGAAGCGGCAGATCAACTGGTCTAAAAATGAGGTCTATTTAAAGGCTAGAGTATACAGATGAGTTTTAAGGTGAGACTTAAATGCTTCTACTGAGGTAGCATCTCGAACTGTTCCAGGGAGGGCATTCCAGAGTACTGGAGCCCGAACGGAAAACGCTCTATAGCCCGCAGACTTTTTTGGGGCTCTAGGAATCACTAATAAGCTGGAGTCTTTTGAACGCAGATTTCTTGCCGGGACATATGGTACAATACAATCGGCAAGATAGGATGGAGCTAGACCGTGTAGTATTTTATACGTAAGTAGTAAAACCTTAAAGTCACATCTTAAGTGCACAAGAAGCCAGTGCAGGTGAGCCAGTACAGGCGTAATGTGATCAAACTTTCTTGTTCTTGTCAAAAGTCTAGCAGCCGCATTTTGTACCAACTGTAATCTTTTAATGCTAGACATGGGGAGACCCGAAAATAATACGTTACAGTAATTGAGACGAGACGTAACAAACGCATGGATAATGATCTCGGCGTCTTTAGTGGACAGAATGGAGCGAATTTTAGCGATATTACGGAGATGAAAGAAGGCAGTTTTAGTAACGCTTTTAATGTGTGACTCAAAGGAGAGAGTTGGGTCGAAGATAATACTCAGATTTTTTACAGAGTGACCTTGTTTTATTATTTGGTTGTCAAATGTTAAAGTTGTATTATTAAATAGAGGTCGGTGTCTAGCAGGACCGATAATCAGCATTTCCGTTTTTTTGGCATTAAAAAAATATATTATGTACCCATTGGCCTATCTTCAAGTACCCCCAGGGGTACGCGTACCCCCATTTAAGAACCACTTTTCTAAAGGGTTCAAACCACAAATATGTGCTGACTTTTAATTAATGTTGGGTGGATGAACACCTGCTGAACTGTATGTTTCAATCTGGTCAGGTCTTCTTCAAAGCAGGTCTTCTGGGTACTCTTGAGGAAATGAGAGATGAAAAGCTGGCAACTCTGGTCACAATGACTCAGGCCCTCTGTCGTGGTTATGTCATGAGAAAGGAGTTTGTGAAGATGATGGAAAGGAGGTATGTTGAAAATCCTGAAAACACAACCAGTATAAAAAACGATAGTAAATTAGTCGAATGATTTCAAATACACAGTGTCCGTAACTAATCATTTATATCCACAGAGAGGCCATCTATACCGTCCAGTACAACGTGCGCTCATTCATGAATGTCAAACATTGGCCATGGATGAAGGTGTACTACAAAGTTAAACCTCTGCTGAAGAGTGCTGAAACTGAAAAAGAGCTAGCCCAGATGAAGGAGAATTATGAGAAGATGGCCACTGACTTGGCTACGGCGCTTGCTAAGAAGAAAGAAATTGAAGAGAAGATGGTGTCTCTGCTGCAGGAGAAGAATGATCTGCAACTGCAAGTGGCATCTGTGAGTTCAAATCGACCTTAAATGTCATGTTTTTTTTTGTGTCCGTACGATAGTGTGTGTTTACAACCCACATGATATCCCAATGTAAAACAGGAGTCTGAGAATCTGTCAGACGCTGAAGAGAGATGCGAGGGTCTAATCAAGAGTAAGATTCAGATGGAAGCAAAACTCAAAGAGACAACTGAGAGGCTGGAAGACGAGGAGGAAATTAATGCTGAGCTTACTGCAAAGAAGAGAAAACTAGAAGATGAATGCTCTGAGCTCAAGAAAGATATTGATGACCTGGAACTTACCTTGGCCAAAGTGGAGAAGGAGAAACATGCCACTGAGAACAAGGTAAGGAATCATCATTTTATATACAATTGTGGCCAAATTTTAATACGCAGTACACTCATCATGAACATGAATATCATATTAATTTGGGACTCTTGTAAATGTAAACGTAAATGAGCTATCCTGTCCGGGTTGGAATGATTATACAACATACATTTTTATGTTGACCCTGTGCGGATTTTCCCCTATCCGCACAGGGTCAGAAATATACGCACAGATTCATATAAATACTTGGTCAAATGTCCTTTTGCTAGTTTAACCTCAACCAGAGTTTTTTTTAAAAGGAAACATTGGTAGAATTAATTAGGTAAGTTTGCTTTCTAAATCAGGTTATGGTCAGGGTTTTGGAAAGGCCTGTGGAAACTATTAAACTCTGATTAAAATAGGGACTTTGGTGAAATGTTATTACAAATACAAGTACAGGGCTAAAAATAAACTCAGGACAAAGTAAAACAAAAAGTAACTGATTTAAAAATAAAAAAGCAACTGATCGAAAACATAATTAGAGTAAATATACAACACACAAAATAATCATGCCTTTATCAATCAATGTGGAAAAAAACGCTAGAGGTTTTTGGCGTGAAAAATGTGACGAAATATTGATTAGTTTTAGGCAAAAATATCATCGTTTCACAGTATCTCAGTATTGTAATTACAGCACTCATATTTACTAATTTAAAAATGTCTTTATTATTTTATTAAAATTTTTTTTTTAAACAATATAAAACAACATGACAAAAGTCAAGTGTATGTATATAAAAAAAAACAAAAAACAACTGCATTCCTTCTAAATAATGCATGCCATCTACTCTTGCAAAATCTGTGACTCAAGTGACAACAACTTAAATATTTTCTTGTTACAAAAACTCCATTTATTTGATGAGTTTTGAGAAAAATGTTCTGCCTCAATTGTAACTGTATTTTAGCGTGAAAGTAAAACATAACATTATCTCTGTGCTTCTATTCTTACTCAAGGCTCCAATATCAGATATGTAACAGCTGTATCGTACCATATACCCATGGCAGCAAAACAACACCATAGCATGATGAGTACCACCACCGTGCTTGGTATTTAGGGCAGGTATTTTAGGTTTGAAAACATTACTTCGATTATTCCAAATATACTTTTTGTCAGTGCTGTCAAGCCATTAAAAATCAAAAATGAATCAATTATGACCTGTAATTAATTAATCTAATTAATCTCAATTTTTAAACTCTCCTAAATGCTCAATTCCGAGAAAAGCCATTAGTTACATTATTGTAAAAGTAAATACCCAGCCAGAAAAAGTGGCTTCATGAAGTCATTGGATTTTAACCAGGCATACAGCAAACAGCCGTTTACTAAAACAAAACATCACGTTAATATAAAATATTAAAGGGTTAGGGACAGAATTTCTAGGCGCAGTCAAGGCGTTGAGGGGTTCCGGTTTCGTGGCTGCAGGATTAGGTCTCTGCTTTTTGCAGATGACGTGGTCCTAATGGCTTCATCTGGCCGGGATCTTCAGCTCTCACTGGATCGGTTCGCAGCCGAGTGTGAAGCGACCGGAATGAGAATCAGCACCTCCAAGTCCGACTCGATGGTTCTCGCCCGGAAAAGGGTGGAGTGCCATCTCCGGGTTGGGG
Source organism: Nerophis ophidion (assembly GCF_033978795.1). Classification (NCBI taxonomy): domain Eukaryota; kingdom Metazoa; phylum Chordata; class Actinopteri; order Syngnathiformes; family Syngnathidae; genus Nerophis; species Nerophis ophidion. The sequence continues at coordinate 34,293,758 of NC_084622.1, forward strand.
AGGAGACCCTGCCCCAAGTGGAGGAGTTCAAGTACCTAGGAGTCTTGTTCACGAGTGAGGGAAGAGTGGATCGTGAGATCGACAGGCGGATCGGTGCGGCGTCTTCAGTAATGCGGACGTTGTACCGATCCGTTGTGGTGAAGAAGGAGCTGAGCCGGAAGGCAAAGCTCTCAATTTACCGGTCGATCTACGTTCCCATCCTCACCTATGGTCATGAGCTTTGGGTCATGACCGAAAGGACAAGATCACGGGTACAAGCGGCTGAAATGAGTTTCCTCCGCCTAGTGGCGGGGCTCTCCCTTAGAAATAGGGTGAGAAGCTCTGCCATCCGGGAGGAACTCAAAGTAAAGCCGCTGCTCCTTCACATCGAGAGGAGCCAGATGAGGTGGCTCGGGCATCTGGTCAGGATGCCACCCGAACGCCTCCCTAGGGAGGTGTTTAGGGCACGTCCAACCGGTAGGAGGCCACGGGGAAGACCCAGGACACGTTGGGAAGACTATGTCTCCCGGCTGGCCTGGGAACGCCTCGGGATCCCCCGGGAAGAGCTAGACGAAGTGGCTGGGGAGAGGGAAGTATGGGCTTCCCTGCTTAGGCTGCTGCCCCCGCGACCCGACCTCGGATAAGCGGAAGATGATGGATGGATGGATGGATTAAAGGAAACACATCAAAAAAACTGTAAAAATCCTTTTTTGAGTAATACAAAAACAAGTATTGAATGTTGAACTTTTCATTGAACTGCTTTTTGTCTGCCTCAGCTAATAAAAAATAAACAAAACAGACCCATCTGGGTAACCCATTGCTGTAGGTAACAGTGGAACATTAAAATCTTACTGTTCATCATTACAAAATAAAGTGATTAGGGTGCAGGGGACATATAATTGCATTTTTTTTTTCTTGGGGGAAGCAAAGTACTTTTCATAGGCTCTGAGTTAAATGTATGCTGATTTGGAGTGTTCATACACAGGGTGTTCTCCTCCAGTTCAGTTTGGCAAAGAGCTAATTGAGCCCAGCACGACATAAGACTGTAATTAATAAATTGCAATTAGCACAATCATTTGATACTCCTACTTGTTGTTATTGTAGCCAAATAGAATATTCCTACTTCAGCTTGTACTTCAGCAGTTACACATTTCAGAGTAAGGGTTTTTTTAAGGGTACTTTTCTAAAACTGGCTTCCCTGTGGATTTTGACACTAAACCTGCTCAGTTGCCTAGTGGTTAGAGCAGGGGTCGGGAACCTTTTTGGCTGAGAGAGCCATGAAAGCCAAATATTTTAAAATGTATTTCCGTGAGAGCCATATCATATTTTTTAACATTGAATACAACTAAATCCGTGCATTTTTTAAGTAAAACCACAATTTTTAGAGTATACTAAGTCTCTAATTATTTTTAATAACTTTGTTATTTTTTGAACATGTGCGGTTGAAACAGATGGATGGATTAAAATGCATGAGAATGTTTTATATTTTGAACGTTATTTTTAACATCGTGATTATCAGCGGAATTATTCATTACTTATCGTGTTAACCAATGTCAGCTAAGATTTATCTGAGAGCCAGATGCAGTCATCAAAAGAGCCACATCTGGCTCTAGAGCCATAGGTTCCCTACCCCTGGGTTAGAGTGTCTGCCCTGAGATCGGTAGGTTGTGAGTTAATACCAAAGACTATAAAAATGGGACCCATTACCTCCCTGCTTGGCTCTCAGCATTAAGGGGTTGGAATTGGGGATTAAATCAGTAAATCATTCCCAAGCGCGGCAACCGCTGTTGCTCACTGCTCCCCTCACCTCCCAGGGAGTGGAACAAGGGGGATGGGTCAAATGCAAAGTCATTTCACCACACCTAGTGTGAATATGAATATCAGTTGCATTTTAACTTTAATGTTCAAATTCCAGTTAATTTCATGCTTCAGCCTTGGTGGGTAGTGTTGCCATTTGAGAAATGACAACTTATGATACCAGGAACCTCAAACTGTCATATTTTCAGGAAGATTTCCATAAATATCCAATTTGATGTTGGACCATCTGCTACAGTAAATCATTACAACAGACAACATATTGTAAAGCTTAATATGCATATTATCTTTTTCTCTTCTCCATTTAAAGCACTTTCTTGTGATCGACATAACATGTGATGGTGGTTGTTTGATCAAACTGTTGGATAAATTGTTTATTACAGACCATCTATGTCTCCTTGATTTGATTTAAAAAAAAAAAAGGTTGGTTTTGGAAATTAGGTCACTTTCAAGTCGATTGAGCAAAGAAATCAAACAATGTACTAATATGATCCGCTTCAAGAAACTCTTCAAACTTAAAGTGTCTGCAAAGTACAAAGGCGAAGAACCATAATAAGCATTCTGAATTGATCTCATCCAACCATTTATTTTCAAGATTAAAGGCCTACTGAAACCCACTACTAACCACCACGCAGTCGGATAGTTTATATATCAATGATCAAATATTAACATTGCAACACATACCAATACGGCTTTTTTTATTTTACTGAATTACAATTTTAAATTTCCCGGGAGTTTCGTCTTGAAAACGTTGTGTAATGATGACGTGTACGCAAGACGTCACAGGTTTTAAGGAAATATGAGCGCTGCACACACACACACAGCTAAAAGTCGTCTGCTTTAACAGCATAATTACACAGTATTTTGGAGATCTGTTTTGCTGAATCTTTTGCAATTTGTTCAATTAATATTGGAGAAGTCCCGGTAGAAAGATGGAGTTGGGAAGCTTTAGCCTTTAGCCACACAAACACACGCTGATTCCTTGTTTAAAATTCCTGGAGGTGAAACTTTACTATGGATCAGAGCACGGTCAAGCAAACATGAATCACGACAGAATGTCAACCAGCAGTTTTCGGTGAGAAAATTGTGGTAAAAAGTCGCTTCTTACCGGAGAAAAGTTGAGCTTGTGCCGTCCATAAAGCTGCCGTCGACTCCCCTGAGACATTGGCGTCAAGACACCTCCGACTATCAGGTACTATTTACCCCCTAAAACACTAGCAACACAGTAGAAAGATAAAGGATTTCCCAGAATTATCCTAGTAAATGTCTCTAAAAACATCGGAATCCATGCCAATGCAATCACGTTTTTTTTTAAACTTATTTTTTTTTTCTAGTCCGTCGCTATCAATATCCTCAAACACGAATCTTTCATCCTCGCTCAAATTAATGGGGAAATTGTCGTTTTCTCGGTCCGAATAGCACTTTTTGTTGGAGGCTCTCATTAAAAACAATGTGAGGATGTGAGGAGCCCCCACACGTGTGACGTCATCGTCTGTGACTTCCGGTAGAGGCAGGGCTTTTCTCTTAACACCGAAAGTTGCGAAAATTATCGTGGATGTTCTCTACTAAATCCTTTCAGCAAAAATATGGCAATATAGCGAAATGATCAAGTATGACACATAAAATGGACCTGCTTTCCCCGTTTAAATAAGAAAATCTCATTTCAGTAGGCCTTTAATCCTACTCATCTCAGCGTATTAATATAACTAACTTACTTCACCAATTATTATTTATTTATTTATATTGCTATTACTTATGGAGTACATTGTGGATAAATTGAGAACAGGAAGTGAACTAAAGTTTTAGCAACTGCTGTGTAAAGGAAAAGAGGTTGTATTAAATAAGCTACGCTTCTTCCTACTCCTTTTCGAACATGTTGAATAGAGAAAGTGAAAATTGTGATGTATCATGTTGTATGCATGCATGTTCCAAATAAACTCACACTCAAAGTAAACCAGCAGCTACTGGCAGAATAGCACCCCCACTTGGCTGTAAAAAGACATGTGAGACAATGCACAATACCTGGAGCGATGCAGGTTGAATGCTGTTTGTGTTTGCTAATTGTCATGTATTAAAAGGGGTCAAATTATCGTACAGAGGGATTCATTTATTTTACCAATCCGATAATTATTGTACACTTGGTGATTATGAAGCTGTTATTTAACATCCTAATTAATTTCCTTTCATCTGAGTGTTACCGTTTTGGTCTATTTCCAGACAGGAAATAGACCAAAACACTTTCACTGTTGGAACACTTTCACTTACCTTATCCACATACAATTGTTTGAACTGATCTTAGAATCTACGTTTTTATTGAACTGTCCAAAATGTACAACACATTAAATCCATATTTGTCTTTGTTTGATCTTTCCTGACCTTGGAGACTTTTATCAATCTAAGTATTGGTCCATTAAATTAGTGCCGTCAATAAATCATATAAAGAAACCTCTGTAGTTAATCATGATCTCTAACTGAATAATAATTGTAGAACGTTCATCAGCATGCACTCATTAAAATATTTAGGAGAATGTTCCGAAAGGTACGAGCGATAGAAAACGGATGGGTGGAGATTTATTTATGTTTCTGATTATTAATATCAATATGATAGGTTGATTAGCAACACTAACTTGGCCCTAGTGTGTGAATGTGAGTGTGAATGTTGTCTGTCTATCTGTGTTGGCCCTGCGATGAGGTGGCGACTTGTCCAGGGTCTATACCGCCTTCCGCCCGATTGTAGCTGAGATAGGGAATAAGCGGTAGAAAATGGATGGATGGATGGATGGATTATTATACTTTTGCTGACGACCAAATCCGCAAAATCCTAAATATGTATAAAATTGTGCACTCAATTATTTTTAGTACAAATTATTGAAGATGTATGTTGTACGATCATTACCATTTGGAAAAAAATAGTTCAAATTATTCTTTAAAAGGCCCAAATAAAAATGACATTCATGCCCATAATGAGTGCCTGTAGGCCCCTGAATATAAGTTACCTGGATATTTACAGAAAAGCTCACATTATAACATGTGGATTTTGAAAATAAAAAAAATACATCTTTCCATTATAGGTGAAGAACCTGACTGAGGAGATGGCTTCTCAGGATGAGAGCATTGCTAAACTGACCAAGGAGAAGAAAGCCCTTCAGGAAGCTCACCAGCAGACACTTGATGACCTGCAGGCTGAGGAAGATAAAGTCAACACTTTGACCAAAGCCAAGACCAAGCTGGAACAGCAAGTGGATGATGTAAGCGTTATATAGATTATTAAGTGACATATTTAAGTTATATAGGCCCTGCGATGAGGTGGCGACTTGTCCAGGGTGTACCCCGCCTTCCGCCCGAATGCAGCTGAGATAGGCCCAGGGACAAGCGGTAGAAAATGGATGGATGGATTAAGTTATATAGTTATCTGTAGTATACCTACTCAGTGGCCTAGTGGTTAGAGTGTCCGCCCTGAAATCGGTAGGTCTTGAGTTGAAATCCCGGCAGAGTCATACCAAAGACTATAAACATGGGATCCATTACCTCCCTGCTTGGCACTCAGCATTAAGGGATGGAATTGGGGGTTAAATCGCCATAAATGATTCCCGGGCGCGGCCACCGCTGCTGCCCACTGCTCCCCTCACCTCCCAGGGGGTGATCAAGGTTGACGGGTCAAATGCAGAGAATAATTTCGCCACATCTAGTATGTGTGTGACAATCATTGGTACTTTAATTTTAACTTTATAAAAATAAATTGTGGATTAAATGTCATAATGACTGAATAATTTTACTATACAGCTTGAGGGATCTCTGGAACAAGAGAAAAAGCTGCGTATGGACCTGGAGAGAGCCAAGAGAAAGTTTGAGGGTGACCTGAAACTGGCACAGGAATCCTTAATGGATCTTGAGAATGACAAACAGCAGTCTGAGGAGAAACTTAAGAAGTAAAAACAATATCCTTAAATATGATTATTGACATGTATTAAACTTGAACCATTTTACATATTCACACTTTGCCATTTTTACAGGAAAGACTTTGAAATTAGTCAGCTTCTTAGCAAAATCGAGGATGAGCAGTCAATGGGTGCTCAATGCCAGAAGAAGATCAAAGAACTTCAGGTGAGTTTTTTGTCTTGTTTAAGATTTGATTGTTGCATAAATGCTTTATATTGCATTTCAAAATGTAAAAAGTAAACCAACAACATGTCTGATTAGGCCCGCATTGAGGAACTGGAGGAGGAGATTGAGGCTGAGCGTGCTGCTCGTGCCAAAGTTGAGAAGCAGAGAGCTGATCTCTCCAGGGAACTTGAGGAGATCAGTGAAAGGCTGGAGGAGGCTGGAGGTGCCACTGCTGCTCAGATTGAGATGAACAAGAAACGCGAGGCTGAGTTCCAAAAGCTGCGCCGTGACCTTGAGGAGTCCACCTTGCAGCATGAGGCCACTGCTGCCGCTCTGCGAAAGAAACAGGCTGACAGTGTTGCTGAGCTGGGTGAGCAGATTGACAACCTCCAGCGTGTCAAGCAGAAGCTTGAGAAGGAAAAGAGTGAATACAAAATGGAGATCGATGATCTCTCCAGCAACATGGAGGCCGTTGCTAAAGCAAAGGTGCATAAACATGTTACATTGTCTTCAAACAAACGCTTTAAAGGCCTACTGAAATGAGATTTTCTTATTTAAACGGGGATAGCAGGTCCATTCTATGTGTCATACTTGATCATTTCGCGTTATTGCCATATTTTTGCTGAAAGGATTTAGTAGAGAACATCGACGATAAAGTTTGCAATTTTTGGTCGCTAATAAAAAAGCCTTGCCTTTACGGGAAGTAGCAGACAATGTCACGGGTTGTAGGGCTCCTCACATCCTCACATTGTTTACAATCATAGCCAGCAGCAGCTATAATAATAATAATAATGGATTAGATTTATAACGCGCTTTTCTATTATTAGATACTCAAATTGCTCACAGAGAAGTGGGAACCCATCATTCATTCACGTCTGATGGTGGTAAGCTACATTAGTAGCCACAGCTGCCCTGCGGTAGACTGACGGAAGCGTGGCTGCCAGTTTGCACCTACGGCCCCTCCGACCACTACCAATCATTCATTCATCATTCATTCACCGGTGTGAGCGGCACCGGGGGCAAAGGGTGAAGTGTCCTGCCCAAGGACACAACGGCAGCGATTTGGATGTCCATAGGTGGGAAGCGAACTGCAACCCTCAGGTTTTTGGCATGGCTGCTCTAGCCACTACGCCATGCCGGACCGAGAAGGCGACAATTTCCCCATTAATTTGAGCGAGGATAAAAGATTCGTGGAAGAGGAAATTTAGAGTGAAGGACTAGAAAAAGACAAAAAGTTAAAAACAAGTAAAAAAAATAAAAAAGGAAATTGCACAGTGGGAGCGATTCAGATGTTTTTAGACACATTTACTACTATAATTCTAGGAAATCCCTTATCTGGCCATTGTGTTGCTAGTGTTTTAGTGAGTTAAATAGTACCTTAAAGTTGGAGGGGTGTGGCCACGGGTGTGTTGACGCCAGAGTCTCTGAAATCCCGAAGCTGCAGCAGGACAGAAGCTCCGCTGATCTCCGATGAGAGGCGACTTTTTACCACAATTTTCTCACCGAAAACTGCCGGTTGACATGTAGTCGGGATCCATGTTCGCCTGGCCGCTCTGATCCATAGTAAAGCTTCACCACCGGGAATTTTAAACAAGGAAACACTGTGTGTTTGTGTGGCTAAAGGCTAAACGCTAAAAGCTTCTCACCTCCGTCTTTCTACTTTGACTTTTCCATTATTAATTAAACAAATTGCAAAAGATTCAGCAACACAGATGTCCAGAATACTGTGTAATTATGCGATTAAAGCAGACTATTTATATCTTGGATCGGGCTGGAAAATAATGTCCGCTACAACCCGAGATGTCAAACGCACGCGTCATCATACCGCAACGTTTTCAACACGACAAACTAAAAAGGCTGTATAGGCATGTGTTGCAATGTTAATATTTCATCATTGATATATAAACTATCAGACTGTGTGGTGGGTAGTAGTGGGTTTCAGTAGGCCTTTAATACTGTAAAATATGTAAAAACTGACCAATGATTTCCATAATGTCTTGCACACCAGGGTAATCTTGAAAAGATGTGCCGAACTCTTGAGGACCAATTTAGTGAACTGAAGACCAAGAATGATGAAAATATTCGTCAGCTCAATGACCACAGTTCACAGAAAGCTCGTCTTTTGACAGAAAATGGTAGGCATAACCCAACTTTAGATTACAATGATTTCCTGTTTTTAGATGTAAAACTGAACACACACTAACGTGATGATTATGTCCAAAAAAGGTGAGTTTGGTCGTCAAATTGAAGAGAAGGAAGCCCTTGTCTCACAGCTGACCAGAGGCAAACAAGCCTTCACCCAACAGATTGAAGAACTAAAGAGACAGATTGAAGAGGAGGTCAAGGTTAGTTTTAATAAATAAATATTATTGTACCCAGTGGTTAACATGTTGTAACGCAGTTAGGAGATCATACAATTGATTAAACGCCATGGCATCGTTTTGTGCAGTTTGCATGTTCTCCCTGTGCGTGTGTTGTTTGTATACTTTCTTGTGACACAATCCGTAAAAGGCACGTTGAGCTAATTGGAGACTCTCAATTGTTCATAGGTGTGACAGTGAGTGTGAATGCTTGTTTGTCTATACGTGCCCTGAGACGGACAGGTGACCAGTTCAGGATGTGCCCCACAGCTCGCCATTTGTCAGCAAGTCAACAAGTGGTATTGGAAATGAATGAATGAATGTTGAAAAACATGTGTATTTTACAAGGCAAAGAATGCTCTTGCCCATGGACTTCAATCAGCACGCCATGACTGTGATCTGCTGAGGGAGCAGTTTGAGGAGGAGCAGGAGGCTAAGGCTGAGCTTCAGCGTGGTATGTCCAAGGCCAACAGTGAGGTGGCTCAGTGGAGAACTAAATATGAAACTGATGCCATCCAGCGAACTGAGGAGCTTGAGGAAGCCAAGTGAGTACATTCAATTACATGTCTATAGATTAAGGTTTTGACATCAATAGCTAGCTGTTTTTTTTAAAACATTTTTGTTTCATCATACTTATATGAGCCCTGCTTTAACAGGGTTATTAAGATTATTATACAATATACCTGCATGCCTTTAGATGCAGATATGTATACATACAGGGGATTTGAGAATGCTGATTAAGAAACATATTTATAAACAGGAAAAAGTTGGCACAGCGCCTTCAGGAAGCTGAGGAACAGGTTGAGGCTGTGAACTCCAAGTGTGCTTCTCTGGAGAAAACGAAACAGAGGCTCCAGAGTGAGGTGGAAGACCTCATGATTGATGTGGAGAGAGCTAATGGGCTTGCTGCCAACCTTGACAAAAAGCAGAGGAACTTTGACAAGGTAAAACTTCGTATTTTGTGCTATCAAGACATTAAAAGTCAGATAAATACTAAATGTATTGATCAAAATATATTGTGAAAATGGCTGGACTAGGTGTTGGCAGAGTGGAAGCAGAAGTTTGAGGAGGGACAAGCAGAGCTCGAGGGAGCTCAGAAAGAGGCTCGTTCTCTTGGCACTGAGCTGTTCAAGATGAAGAACTCATATGAGGAAGCTCTGGATCACCTGGAGACCATGAAGCGTGAAAACAAGAACCTGCAGCGTAAGTTTTTCATATAAGTTGGCAACTTTCAATAGATTCAACATGTGATGTACACTATGCGTTTCTATAAATATTTATCATTCTTCATTTTAAATACTTTCTTATCTTTCTGCAGAGGAGATTTCCGATCTGACTGAACAGATCAGTGAAACGGGGAAGAGCGTTCACGAGCTTGAAAAGGCCAGGAAACAGGTGGAGACAGAAAAGTCGGAGATTCAGACAGCTCTTGAAGAGGCTGAGGTGATTGAAACTAATATACTGGGACTCTTGATGACATACGGAACATGAATTATTATACCTCAGTGCAAAGACTAATAAATAATTTTCAATGGCAATAGGGAACTCTGGAACATGAAGAGTCTAAGATCCTGCGCGTCCAGTTGGAACTCAACCAGATTAAAGGAGAAGTGGACAGGAAGCTCGCCGAGAAAGATGAGGAAATAGAGCAGTTTAAGAGGAACAGCCAAAGGGTGATTGAGTCCATGCAGAGCACTCTGGATTCTGAGGTCAGGAGCAGAAATGATGCCCTGAGAATCAAGAAGAAGATGGAAGGAGATCTGAATGAGATGGAGATTCAGCTTAGCCACGCCAATCGACAGGCTGCTGAGTCTCAGAAGCAGCTGAGGATCGTACAGGGACAGCTGAAGGTATTGAGCTATATCTCACAATGTGGTGACTGGTCCTTAATGTTATGTCGATTTTATTCAGGATGCACAGCTACACCTTGATGATGCCATCAGAGCCCAGGATGATCTAAAAGAACAGGCCGCTATGGTGGACCGCAGGAATGGTCTCATGGTTGCTGAAATTGAGGAACTTAGAGCTGCTCTGGAACAAACAGAGAGAGGTCGTAAAGTTGCTGAGCAGGAGCTGGTGGATGCATCTGAGCGTGTTGGACTTCTGCATTCTCAGGTAAACAAATACATAATTATTTAAGAAAAAAAGTTTTGTTATCACTAGACTTTACACTGAAAATATGAATATTTTGATATCTTAGAACACAAGTCTGATAAACACAAAGAAGAAGCTTGAGTCCGACCTGGTCCAGATTCAGGGTGAAGTGGATGACACAGTTCAAGAAGCAAGAAATGCAGAAGAGAAAGCCAAGAAGGCCATTACTGATGTACTTTAGTTTTTTCTTCATAAAGTCTTCCTCGCTTCTCTTCTAAATAATTTCCTAAAAACAATGAATTTTGTCCTCCTAGGCTGCAATGATGGCTGAGGAGCTGAAAAAGGAACAGGACACCAGCGCTCATCTGGAGAGAATGAAGAAGAATCTGGAGGTTGCGGTCAAAGACCTGCAGCACCGTCTGGATGAGGCTGAGAATCTGGCCTTGAAGGGTGGCAAGAAGCAGCTCCAGAAACTTGAGTCCAGAGTAAGATAGTTATATCGAGAAAAAATACTATCAGAGAGTATGCCTGTTGCATAAAACATTGTTTTCTCCAGGTGCGTGAGCTTGAGGTAGAGGTTGAGGCGGAGCAGAGACGTGGTGCTGATGCTGTTAAGGGTGTCCGCAAATATGAGAGGAGGGTGAAGGAGCTCACTTACCAGGTGATTATTGCCATTAGTATCAAAAAAGTGGCCTTAAATTGATATTTACTTACATTTGCAAACACATATTTCTATTACAGACTGAGGAGGACAAGAAGAATGTCAGCAGGCTGCAGGATCTGGTTGATAAGTTGCAGCTCAAGGTGAAGGCCTACAAGAGGCAGGCTGAGGAAGCGGTAAGGAAAAAATCCAGAGTGCAAAAAGTTATACTATTTATCCAAATGAATTTGTAACTGGATGTTGTGTCTCACTTTGCAGGAGGAGCAGGCTAATGTTAACTTGTCCAAGTGCAGGAAGGTCCAGCATGAGCTGGAGGAGGCTGAGGAACGTGCTGACATTGCAGAGTCTCAGGTCAACAAACTGAGAGCAAAAAGCCGTGACTCTGGCAAGGTAATTATCAGTATGGCAACTAAATTAGATATAATGGTAACGTATAATATTGATATAATTTCTGTTGAATTAGATATTTTGGCACATGATCTCTTATTTAGTTTTCAATCAGTTGGAAATAAGCTTTTTTTTCCGAAATTAGTAAATACATTATTTACTCTGTTTACAGGGAAAAGAAGCTGCTGAATAAAACACACTGTGTTTTTTTGTGATCAATCACAATTGAAAATAAAAGTTGAGATCTGCTCTTAAACTTCTGTCTATTGCTTTTATATTTACACATGGTGTTTTGTTTTACCACCAAAATATTTCTACACTTTACTTTGTCAACAGAACTACAAAAGGTATCCATATGACTGTGACATCTAAGTTAGAAGCAAACCCATTGTCAAATATCTGATTCAACAATACTTAATATTGTACCTCAGGAGAAACTGCAGAAACAAAATACATTTACATTTACATTGGATTAAATGTATATTTGGATAACAAATACTGATGGGGTAAAAATAGCAGCAATAATGAACTCCAACTTTTTGGAAGCAACTTTTTATGTAAATGGCAGACAGCACAATATTCATTGTACACTCAGTTTGGTATCATGGGTTTTCTGTTACATTATGCTTAGAAAGCATTCAGCTGCACTTCTCTACATTGTTGTCAGCTATTGAATCCATCCATCCATCCATTTTCTACCGCTTATTCCCTTTTGGGGTCGCGGGGGGCGCTGGCGCCTATCTCAGCTACGATCGGGCGGAAGGCGGTGTACACCCTGGACAAGTCGCCACCTCATTGCAGGGCCAACACAGATAGACAGACAACATTCACACTCACATTCACACACTAGGGCCAATTTTAGTGTTGCCAATCAACCTATCCCCAGGTGCATGTCTTTGGAAGTGGGAGGAAGCCGGAGTACCCGGAGGGAACCCAAGCATTCACGGGGAGAACATGCAAACTCCACACAGAAAGATCCCGAGCCTGGATTTGAACCCAGGACTGCAGGAACTTCGTACTGTGAGGCAGACGCACTAACCCCTCTGCCACCGTGAAGCCCAGCTATCGAATCATATTTTATAAATATCAAATAAAAACCTCACAATATCATATCTCCCTCAGTCAGGCCACATACATATTATAGACAATCACACCACGGAGATTTGAATCGTCCACATGGCATTATAAGGAACATAATTCAATAAAATGATCTATAAAATCCATCAAAAGAACAAAATAAAAAACATTCAATTTGGTTAACTTTGAACTTAACTGAAGATGTTAAAATGTACCAAAGAAAATTCAAAACAACAACAAAATGACAGGTACTTCTAAAACGATATTCAATGGACCGTCAAATGACAAAAATATTCAGGGTTTGTACACAAAGATCAAATTACTTTTTAACAACCGTGTTGCGTGTGAAGCCAAAAAGGCACATGCAGCTATGTCTGCAGATTTGTTATACGTGTTAATGCCTTGATATGCGTGTGAATGCCAGAGACATATCTGTTACAAAGAATTACAAATAACTGACATGTCTTTTGTAAGTCAAAATAAACTTCTAACAGAGTTACCGATTCAATATTCCTTTTTTTTCTTCTAATAATTTATTATTATAAAACATTTGCTTTTGATTTTTTTTGTTATCATTTTGTGAGACTCCTCTACTTGATTTGACTCATACTTCTTAGATCAACTTTTTCAAATAGAGTTAAATCTCAAATTCTGAACTACAATCAAAGTGCATCTATGGAATATATATCTCATAGAGTACTTGGGATCTGTTGTTGTCAATGGTAATCTGATTATTTAGGTGAATGGTCCCGCGACAAATGTTCTAAGTCATGTAAGCATCAGCTGTCCTGTTGGTAATCTTTGTCATGTGTCCCAAATTTTATTTCCGCTTGGTAAGCGAAGCGTGTTCATACACAAAAGAAGGATGAACATGTGGGGTGAATTGTAAATGCTAATGATTTAATTGTTGGCAAAAAAAAAATATATATATATATATATATATATATATATATACATACATATATATATATGTATTTAAAATTTTGATGGTGAAACTATGGTGTTTTTTTAATGGGTTCTGAAAAAAACTATTCACATTCGAAAACCGAAAGATACAACAGTAATCAGTGATTTAAAGCTCCCAAAAAATAAGTTCTCAAAAAATGTTTGCCAATTATGAAATGGTTTAGTAATGAGCTTACAGTGTATGCACAAGTACAACCCAATGGATGGGAAACAAATCCAGTGATGGTTATCTTTTCCAGCAGATGTTTAATCAAAATGAATATTTCTGTCAATTTAGGTCATACTAAATGTTGGTCATCTGGGAACCTGCAATGCTAAAAAATATACAATCAATAAAACAGTTGACTTTCGGAAAATGCAAACTTTAGGTCAGCTATTCCAAAAGTATTACATTTGCACAGCGGGACTACATAAACTTGTAACTGTTTAAGCTGGGAACAGCATTCATGAAACCGGAGTTGCCACACAGCCTGTGAAGACAGCTGTCTTGATAAAAATACAATATAATAGTGTGCCAAAGACAAATGAAAATGCAGCTGTAGTGCAGTCAAATTGAAAATGTCTTCAGAGTAAAGACCACAAAGGAATGGAAAGAAGCTATTTGTACTTGCAGGTGTCCAAAACAAAAGTATAATAATAGCGGCCATAAACAACACTTTCAGTACAGACCACATTTTTCGAATTTGTTTGGAATATATTAATAACACACACTCTTTAAATTAATTACAAGTAAAAACATGAAGTTACTATTTAATTTTTTTTTCTTAAACAAGAAAGCAAAAAAAAACAAAAAACCGAACTGGTGCATATAAAATCCAAAAAACTAGAATGTAACACCCCATATTTCCATGGACGTCTGCTTTCACAGTTATTCACACCACATTTGGCTTGTGTTCCCTATTTAACACTTGCCTTATATGCGAACAAGACTCAATATAAAAGGAGACCAAGAGGACACAGCAGTGTGTGGTGGTGGAGCCTTGAAGACCCCAGTTTGTGGTAAGTAAAACTGTTATGCCGGGTTTAAGACTTGTATCTTCCTTCTTTAAAATATGCATTACGATATTGTTTGAAAACATTTTTTTGTATTAAACATAAATTCTTTGTTATTTCAACAGGACTGTGACATTCAACTAATATTTAACGAATAGACAGTCAGGTATGAAAACATTTCAGTTACATTGTTTTATTTTCATTGTTTAGTTTCCAATGTTTAATTTGCATGAATAATTTGAACAAATGTTGTGTTGTGCAGTATAATTAAGTCCAATTAAGTGTCCATAGAGAACTAACAATCAAACATTAACAATGAAGAAAACAACAGCACAGGTGTGAATATGAGTTTGAATGTTTGTTTGACAACTGTATCTACAGTATAGTTTAAGTCCCATGGTACAGGCTGTATTATATCGGTCAACATATGTAGTAGTAAAATGTATATACTTGTTTTTATATACAGTACGTTTAAATGTAAACGTAGGTAGTATACATGTAACTATATTGGTTCCTAACAAATAACTGGTAAATTATATATTTGGGTTTTTACAAGGCTGAACACTGCTGATACCAGATTGCCTTTATGGAGTTCCGTTCAAAGTTTACCCATTGGCCCTGAAGAAGCCAAAATAGTTGTCTTGTTTCTCAAATGTTTGTCTGACCCAGACCTAAACCACCACCATGAGTACCGACGCAGAAATGGCCTTATATGGCAAAGCTGCCATCTACCTCCGTAAACCAGAGAAAGAGAGAATTGAGGCTCAGAGCAAACCATTCGATGCCAAGTCAGCCTGCTATGTGGCTGATACCAAAGAACTGTACCTGAAGGGAACAATCATCAAGAAAGAAGGTGGCAAAGTCACCGTCAAAGTCCTGGACACTGAGGAGGTTGGAAACTTCTTTCAATAGTTCTGCTCAAAGGACGTGATCAATTCTTACTGTGACTAACGTCAACTTTTAGGAGAGGACGGTTAAAGAAGATGACGTCACTCCGATGAACCCTCCCAAGTTCGACAAAATTGAGGACATGGCCATGATGACCCATCTCAATGAAGCCTCCGTCCTGTATAACCTCAAAGAGCGTTATGCAGCTTGGATGATTTATGTACGGAAATAAGCCCACTGAGAAGTATAGTACAAACTTGTATGTACAGTTTTAAGACATGCGGTTAACTGTGTTACACCTCTGATCTCTATCAGACCTACTCTGGGCTTTTTTGTGCAACTGTGAACCCCTACAAGTGGCTCCCAGTGTACGATGCGGAAGTTGTGTCTGCTTATAGAGGCAAGAAGCGTATGGAGGCTCCACCCCACATCTTCTCTGTCTCTGACAACGCATATCAATTCATGCTTACCGGTATGTAACAGGCCGAATAATATCAAGTTTCTATTTATCAAAATATTGCGGCTGCAGAAATACACAATTGCTACTTTCCTATTTTAACAGATAGAGAGAACCAGTCTGTCTTGATCACGTAAGTTTTTGTTATTAATTTAAACGAGTAAATAACAAATAGAACACTTCAAAACATGTTTGAATTAGTTTGCCTTTATTGACAGTGGAGAATCTGGTGCCGGAAAGACTGTGAACACCAAGCGTGTCATTCAGTACTTTGCCACAATCTCAGTTGGCGGAGATAAGAAAAAGGATAGTGCCGGATCAGCACAATTTAAGGTTTGTAAAATTACAAAAATAGGATATATTCCAAGAGAAAAACAAATTAGTTTGTTGATCTTATGTCTAAACCTAATTGCAGGGCTCACTTGAGGATCAGATTATTGCTGCCAATCCTCTTCTGGAAGCCTATGGTAATGCCAAAACTGTGAGGAATGACAACTCTTCTCGTTTTGTAAGTATAGCTACCTTTTGCTAGAAAATAACTGTTTTACTCTTATCCAATTAATGACTGTTAAACAACCCTTTGTTTAAAACAGGGTAAATTCATTAGGATCCATTTTGGCACAACTGGCAAACTGGCCAGTGCTGATATTGAGACTTGTAAGTACAAAAAAAACAACAACAGTACATTTATGTCGCAGTAGAAGTGTGCTCGACTGTAATTTCCATATGTTATTTGCAGATCTGCTGGAGAAGTCCAGAGTGTCATTCCAGCTTCCTGATGAGAGAGGCTACCACATCTTCTACCAGATGATGACCAACCACAAACCAGAACTGATTGGTATGGAGTGGAACAGTCATTTAAAAAAAGCTACATCATTCAAATTTGTCCAGTGAAAACGTTTTCTAATTATTACACTTGAATTTACAGAACTGGCACTTATCACAACCAACCCCTACGACTTCCCCATGTGTAGTATGGGGCAGATCACTGTGGCCAGTATTGATGACAAAGAAGAGCTAGAAGCCACCGATGTAAGTCAAAGTACCTGAGAAACAAAGTCATTTGAATTAATGTCCTACTTAAGTTAGGATAAGTGTTTTTTTCCCGTAATCATACTATCATCTTTGTAAATAACTTATTTGCACACAGAATGCCATTGATATCTTGGGCTTCAGCCATGAGGAGAAGTTGAGCATCTACAAAATGACTGGTGCCGTCCTCCATCATGGTAACCTGAAGTTCAAGCAGAAGCAGCGTGAAGAGCAGGCTGAGCCTGATGGCACAGAGGGTACGTAGTTACAGTTATCTCAATCAAAATATGCAGGAATAGAACAGACATAGCAAGTGACTGTGATCGGAAAACTATGCCAGATTTATTTTTAACAGTACTTTTTCAAAAACAATTCAGAGGCTGACAAAGTTGCCTACTTGTTGGGTCTGAACTCTGCTGACATGCTGAAGGCTTTGTGCTACCCCAGAGTGAAAGTCGGAAATGAGTATGTCACCAAGGGACAGACTGTACCTCAGGTAAATATGAGCTCTTTATAGAGTTAAATGTTCACTTAAATGATAAGTTCTTTACATTACAGCCCATTGTTTGAAATAAATATTTTGAATCAGACGATTATATGCATCTCCTTGTTTTCAAATTTATGTTATACTAGTTGGGAGGTATTTGGATTGTGCATAAGTTGTCCGAATACAAAAAAACATTACAAACTAATTACCTTACCAAAATAATATTAAACATTATAAATTAAAAAAGAACTGGCAAATATTTACATTTATTCTCAGCTCATTAAGATACTGTATGTTAATCATATTGTATGTACAGTATGTGCTATGAATGTGCCACACAGGTTTTCAAGTGATTATTATTCATAAAATTATCTGCAGCTGATGTGTTTATACAATTCCGGTGGCATTAGTTTTAATGTATTTACATTGTGTGTCAGTTACCTAAATGTATTAATATAAAAAAATACATTACTATACTTCTAATAAATTAATACATTTAATACTTTTAAATTACACATTTTTTTTCCATTCAGGTCAATAACTCAGTGACAGCCCTTGCCAAGTCCATCTATGAGAGGATGTTCTTGTGGATGGTCATCCGTATCAACCAGATGTTGGACACTAAACAGTCAAGGCAGCACTTCATTGGTGTGCTGGATATTGCTGGTTTTGAAATCTTTGATGTAAGCTTCATTCGTATGAAATGAGTAAACCATGTTTTCAGATGTTAGTCATCGTGACAAATTTGTTGTAATCTACTTGTCTTCCCACAGTACAATAGCATGGAGCAGCTGTGTATTAACTTCACTAATGAGAAGTTGCAACAGTTCTTCAACCACCACATGTTTGTCCTGGAGCAAGAGGAGTACAAGAAGGAGGGCATTATCTGGGAGTTCATTGACTTTGGCATGGACCTGGCTGCCTGCATTGAGCTGATTGAAAAGGTAAGTATTCGATTCAGAACAAATATTTGAAACTAATTGAATGGACAAAATAGTGTTTTATTGCTATTGCACTTGGAAAAATACAAGATGATTCGACTGAATCACTCAAAATGTTTATTTCTACTCATTATTTAAGCCCATGGGTATCTTCTCCATCCTTGAAGAGGAGTGCATGTTCCCCAAGGCCACTGATACATCCTTCAAGAACAAGCTCTACGACCAGCATCTTGGCAAAAACAGAGCCTTTGAAAAGCCAAAACCCACAAAGGGCAAGGCTGAGGCCCATTTCTCCCTGGTGCACTATGCTGGCACAGTGGACTACAACATCACTGGCTGGCTGGACAAGAACAAGGACCCACTGAATGATTCTGTTGTGCAACTGTACCAAAAATCTCCAGTTAAACTTCTGGCTTTCCTGTATCCTCCTGCTCCTGCTGAGGGTATGCGAATATTCATGTTTAATAAGGTTGTGTTTGCCGACAATAGAATTAACATTTTTAACACACACAGCTATTAAATTTACTTGTAATGCTAAATAGTCACCAAAATATTCCACAGAAGCTGGAGGCAAGAAGGGAGGCAAGAAGAAGGGGGGCTCTATGCAGACTGTGTCCTCACAGTTTAGGGTAAGATGTAGTAAGCGGTAGAAAATGAATGGATTTTTAATTTCAGTAAGTAAACATGTGTTACACTTTTATACATTATTACCTGGTTGGGACTTTCAGGAAAACTTGGGCAAGCTAATGACCAACTTGAGAAGCACTCATCCTCACTTTGTGCGCTGTCTGATTCCTAATGAGTCGAAGACACCAGGTAAAGAAAGATATAAATAAAGTATTTAATGTGAGATACTTAAGCTTTAAAATGCTGATACTAAATACTGAATGATGATTAAAAAAATAACTATTGTATTTAACAACAGGTCTGATGGAAAACTTCCTGGTCATCCACCAGCTCAGGTGTAACGGTGTGCTGGAGGGTATCAGAATCTGCAGGAAAGGTTTCCCCAGCAGAATCCTCTATGGTGACTTTAAGCAGAGGTATATTAAACAAACTATTAATCATCATTATACATCCTCCATGACTAGCCAAATAATCCACTGACTCCTTTCCTGAAAAGGTACAAGGTACTGAATGCCAGTGTCATCCCTGAGGGACAGTTCATTGACAACAAGAAGGCTGCAGAGAAGCTGCTTGGTTCAATTGATATTGACCATGACCAGTACAGATTTGGTCACACCAAGGTAAGCCGTTGCACAGATAAGGGGGTTAAACATTCTCGATAATACTTCATTTGTTGTTGTTTTTTTTAAAATATTGATTATATTCTAAAAAGGTTATAGCCACAATTGTGTGTTTCATTTATTTTGGGTGGATCAACTAGTGTTGAACTGTATTTTTCAATCTTTTTAGGTGTTTTTCAAAGCAGGTCTTCTGGGTACCCTTGAGGAACTGAGAGATGAGAAGCTGGCAGCTCTGGTCACAATGACTCAGGCCCTCTGCCGTGGTTACCTCATGAGAAAGGAGTTTGTGAAGATGATGGAAAGGAGGCATGTTGAGAATTCTAAAAATATAATCGGGATCAAAATAAAATAATAAAATAGTCACAGTCTCATAACTTATCATTTATATCCACAGAGAGGCCATCTTTACCATCCAGTACAACGTGCGCTCATTCATGAATGTCAAACATTGGCCATGGATGAAGGTGTACTACAAGATTAAACCTCTGCTAAAGAGTGCTGAAACTGAAAAAGAGCTAGCCCAGATGAAGGAAAATTATGAGAAGATGACCACTGACTTGGCTGCTGCTCTTGCAAAGAAAAAAGAAATTGAAGAGAAGATGGTGTCTCTTCTGCAGGAGAAGAATGATCTGCAACTGCAAGTGGCATCTGTGAGTACAAATCGACCTTAAATGTCATGGGGTTTTTTTTTGTGTCCGTACGATAGTGTGTGTTTACAACCCACATGATATCCCAATGTAAAACAGGAGTCTGAGAATCTGTCAGATGCTGAAGAGCGATGCGAGGGTCTAATCAAGAGTAAAATTCAGCTGGAAGCCAAACTCAAAGAGACAACTGAGAGGCTGGAAGACGAGGAGGAAATTAATGCTGAGCTTACTGCAAAGAAGAGAAAACTAGAAGATGAATGCTCTGAGCTCAAGAAAGATATTGATGACCTAGAGCTTACCTTGGCCAAAGTGGAGAAGGAGAAACATGCCACTGAGAACAAGGTAAGTAATATCTATCTATCTATCTATCTATCTATCTATCCATCTATCTATCTATCTATCTATCTATCTATCTATCTATCTATCTATCTATCTATCTATCTATCTATCTATCTATCATCAATCAATGTTTATTTCAATAGCCCTAAATCACAAAAGTCTCAAAGGACTGTACAAACCATTACGACAACGACATCCTCGGAAGAACCCTGTCTGTCTGTCTGACTGTCTACTAAGCTATCTATCTTCAGTTAACACAATCTGCCATTTGATAATAAGAGTTTATTCATCTTAAAGGTGAAGAACCTGACTGAAGAGATGGCTTCTCAAGATGAGAGCATTGCTAAACTGACCAAGGAGAAGAAAGCCCTTCAAGAAGCCCACCAGCAGACTCTTGATGACCTGCAGGCTGAAGAAGATAAGGTCAACACTTTGACCAAGGCCAAGACCAAGCTGGAGCAGCAAGTGGATGATGTAAGACTTAATAAGTTATATGTATTCTAAAAATAAGATTTGGTTTGAATGTCATAAAGACTGAATCATATAACTATACAGCTTGAAGGATCTCTGGAACAAGAAAAGAAGCTGCGTATGGACCTGGAGAGAGCCAAAAGAAAGCTTGAGGGTGACCTGAAACTGGCACAGGAATCCATCATGGACCTTGAGAATGACAAACAGCAGTCTGAGGAGAAAATTAAGAAGTACAAACTTAATGTTAATATGAATAGAAATCCTAATATGTATAAAGTTTGTAAATGTTCTAAAGATTTGCACTTTGACATCTTTTCAGGAAGGACTTTGAAATTAGTCAGCTTTTGAGCAAGATCGAAGATGAGCAGTCAATGGGTGCTCAGCTTCAGAAGAAGATCAAGGAACTTCAGGTGAGTTTTTTGTGTTTAGTTGAGATGCCGTTGCTGTATATGTCTTCAATATTGTTCAATGTTTCAAAATGTAAAAAGTAAACCAACAACATGTCTAATTAGGCCCGCATTGAGGAACTGGAGGAGGAGATTGAGGCTGAGCGTGCTGCTCGTGCCAAAGTTGAGAAGCAGAGAGCTGATCTCTCCAGGGAACTTGAGGAGATCAGTGAAAGGCTGGAGGAGGCTGGAGGTGCCACTGCTGCTCAAATTGAGATGAACAAAAAACGCGAGGCTGAGTTCCAAAAGCTGCGCCGTGACCTTGAGGAGTCCACCTTGCAGCATGAGGCCACTGCTGCCGCTCTGCGAAAGAAACAGGCTGACAGTGTTGCTGAGCTGGGTGAGCAGATTGACAACCTCCAGCGTGTCAAGCAGAAGCTTGAGAAGGAAAAGAGTGAATACAAAATGGAGATTGATGATCTCTCCAGCAACATGGAGGCCGTTGCTAAAGCAAAGGTGCATAAACATGTTACACTGTCTTTATTTAGTATCTCTCTCACACACACACACACACACACACACACACACACACACACACACACACACACACACACACACACACACACACACACACACACACATGCATATACAGGTGCATCTCAATAAATGTTAACCTCTTGGAAAAGTTAATTCATTTCAGTAATTCAATTTATAAAAGTATCAATCAATCAATCAATGTTTATTTATATAGCCCTAAATCACAAGTGTCTCAAAGGGCTGCACAAACCACTACGACATCCTCGGAAGAACCCACATAAGGGCAAGGAAAACTCACACCCAGTGGGCAAGGAGAACTCACCCAGTGGGACGTCGGTGACAATGATGAGAACCTTGGAGAGGACCACATTTGTGGGCAACACCCCCCCCCCCCCCCCCCCCCCCCCCCCCCCCATAGGAGACCAAAAGCTATGGATCATCCATTATATTCTCTAGATACACGATACACAGTTAAATATTTCATCTGGTTATTTGTTCAGATACCTAATAATTTTATTATTAGAAATTACAGCTCATAAAAAAACAAATTCAAATTAAATGTACTTATGCAATCAAATGTTTGTCATTTTCAAAAAAAATAATTGTCAATTACTGTTCAAACTGCACAAACATCCTAAAACTTTTAATTGGTCTCAAGGTCTAAAATTGGCTGTCATTTGCAAAATATTTACATTTATTAAAATGCACCCGAATATGTTTATATACTAAATTAAATAAATACACATTCCAAGATCTAAAACAAGTGTATTAAAATCCATAAATTGGTGTTAATAATGCTTTCCAAAAAAGGGAAATCTTGAAAAAATGTGCCGCACTCTTGAGGACCAACTTAGTGAAATAAAGACCAAGAATGATGAGAATCTCCGCCAGAACAATGACCTGAATGCACAGAAAGCTCGTCTCTTGACAGAAAACGGTAGGCATGTGAAACAAACTTCTAGTTTTTAGGTGTGAGACTAAACATGCAATAAAGCTAAACATTAATCTCCAATGCTAAACATTGATCTCCAAACAAGGTGAGTTTGGCCGTCAAATTGAAGAGAAGGAAGCTCTGGTCTCACAGCTGACCAGAGGAAAACAGGCTTACACCCAGCAGATAGAAGAACTGAAGAGGCAGATTGAAGAGGAGGTCAAGGTAAGAAATATTATTTACCAAAAATTGTCTCGAGTAAAAATCAATTCATACATCTGATTTTACCAGGCAAAGAACGCTCTTGCCCATGGACTACAATCAGCACGCCATGACTGTGATCTGCTGAGGGAGCAGTTTGAGGAGGAGCAGGAGGCGAAGGCTGAGCTGCAGCGTGGCATGTCCAAGGCCAACAGTGAGGTGGCTCAGTGGAGAACTAAATATGAAACTGATGCCATCCAGCGAACTGAGGAGCTTGAGGAGGCTAAGTGAGAACAATTTAGACAAACTGAAATTCCATGACCACAAGGTTTAGACTGCATCTTTCTTATAAGTTTAATATTCCTATTTAATTGAAAAACAAAAGTATCTGCAGCCATGTTTTCAGTAGGTCAACATTGTCATAATATACAAATTAGAGATGTAATTGGACGTAGATTGTTATCCAAAAATGCATTTAGGAATTGAAAATTCTCATTGAGAAACATGTTTGTAATCAGGAAAAAGTTGGCACAGCGCCTTCAGGAGGCTGAGGAACAGATTGAGGCTGTGAACTCAAAGTGTGCTTCTCTGGAGAAAACGAAACAGAGGCTCCAGAGTGAGGTGGAAGACCTCATGATTGATGTGGAGAGAGCTAATGGGCTTGCTGCCAACCTTGACAAAAAGCAGAGGAACTTTGATAAGGTAATATTTCTTATTTTGTGCTATCAAGACATACCAAAAGTCAGATAAATACTATATGTATTGATCAAAATATATTGAAAAAATGGCTGGACTAGGTGTTGGCAGAGTGGAAGCAAAAGTTTGAGGAGGGACAAGCAGAGCTCGAGGGAGCTCAGAAAGAGGCTCGTTCTCTTGGCACTGAGCTGTTCAAGATGAAGAACTCTTATGAGGAAGCTCTGGATCACCTGGAGACCATGAAGCGTGAAAACAAGAACCTGCAGCGTAAGTTGTTCACATAATTAGGCAACTTGCAGTTTATGATATTATATGATTTACAGTATGTGGTGGCAATACAAACAATGTCCATCCTAATTGTTAACCTTTCTTTATCTTTCTGCAGAGGAGATTTCCGATCTGACCGAACAGATTGGTGAGACTGGGAAGAGTATTCATGAGCTGGAGAAAGCCAAGAAACAAGTGGAGACAGAGAAGTCCGAGATTCAGACAGCTCTTGAAGAGGCTGAGGTGAATGAAACTAATATACTGGGACTCTCGATGACATACATGAATTGTTATACCTCAGTACAAAGACTAATATATAATTTTCAATGGCAATAGGGAACTCTGGAACATGAAGAGTCTAAGATCCTGCGTGTCCAGTTGGAACTCAACCAGATTAAAGGAGAAGTGGACAGGAAGCTGGCTGAGAAAGAAGAGGAAATGGAGCAGATTAAGAGGAACAGTCAAAGGGTGATTGAGTCCATGCAGAGCACTCTGGATTCTGAGGTCAGGAGCAGAAATGATGCCCTGAGAATCAAGAAGAAGATGGAAGGAGACCTGAATGAGATGGAGATTCAGCTGAGCCACGCCAATCGTCAGGCTGCTGAGTCTCAGAAGCAGCTGAGGATCGTACAGGCACAGTTGAAGGTACTTTATTGTGATGATCCATACCACACACTAGCTATGTGCACACGGACACATTTTAACCGGATTGAAAGCCTAACCGGAATAAAAATGCTTCATATAAACACTCCATTCTGAATATTCTGACTCGATCACACACATCAAAATGTAATGCCAATTGAGACGGGTGGTATATGCCGAAAGTCATTCGGATTGTAGGGCATGAAAACACATCTTCCGAAATTTAGGATAGAATTATGCTAAGTGGGCATGTTTTCAATGTCAGCTTTACTTTGGTTGTGGAGCGGGGACTAAATGAAATAGTGTCGGAATGAAGCGATTGTCATGCTGCTGTCTCCCCCCATTCAACATGTACAGATGTAGCCTTGTACGTTGTTGAGTTTGTTGCTTTAAAACGAGACTAGCAAAAATCCAAGTATGTTCTTGATTGTGATGTGTAACAATAAAAGAAGGGATCCAGTTGTCGTCTAAACAATATGTTTTATTCACAACATTACAGCTACTCCAAGTGCTAACTGCTAGCCTCAAACACATACACAGAATGTCATAACATAAAGACGTGCCTCAAACTGTACATAATCACAGCATAAAAAGAACAGAGCAGCTCCATTTCAAAAAGAGAGTGACAACATAAGTTGTGAACAGAAGAAAAACATGATAAATAAATAGCTTGATAACGTTGGACAAGTGGAAATGCACACAGCCATGTCTGTTCACACCGAAAGTCACTGCCTCGTCAGCACCTGCAGTGAGCAAACGTGTCCTAAAGATGGCGCCATAGCACGAATAATAACACCTTTCTGTTTATGTTAGGTTCTGCGCATGTCAAAGTAGAGTATTCCGATTCAAGGTGTGATGCATGAAAATGCATGTCATAATCAGATCATTTTCAGGGTCCATGTACACAAGAACATTCTAAAGTTAAAGTTAAAGTACCAATGATTGTCACACACATACTAGATGTAGCGAAATTATTCTCTGCATTCGACCCATCACCCTTGATCATCCCCTAGGAGGTGAGGGGAGCAGTGGGCAGCAGCAGTGCCGCGCTCGGGAATCATTTATGGTGATTTAACCCCCAATTCCAACCCTTAATGCTGAGTGCCAAGCAGGGAGGTAAAGGGTCCCATTTTTATAGTCTTTGGTATGACTCGGCCAGGATTTGAACTCACAATCTACCGATTTCAGGGCGGACACTCTAACTACTAGGCCACTGAGTAGGTGAAAATTGAATGCTGATCAGATTAAATAAATGTTGTCCATGTACACCTGGCTACTGTGCTGACTGGTCCTTCATGTTTCCATTCATTCACCTATTATGTTGATATGTTGTTAACCAGGATGCACAGCTGCACCTTGATGATGCCGTCAGAGCCCAGGATGATCTAAAAGAACAGGCCTCTATGGTGGACCGCAGGAATGGCCTCATGATGGCTGAAATTGAGGAACTTAGGGCTGCTCTGGAACAAACAGAAAGAGGTCGTAAAGTTGCTGAGCAGGAGCTGGTGGATGCATCTGAGCGTGTTGGACTCCTGCACTCTCAGGTAAACAGTTAGTTTGAAGAGAAAAGTTTTAGTTTGGATATCTTAAGGCTGTTCACTCACAAGAAAAGTATGTTGATATCTTAGAACACAAGCCTGCTGAACACTAAGAAGAAGCTTGAGTCTGATCTGGTCCAGATTCAAAGTGAAGTGGATGACACAGTTCAGGAAGCAAGAAATGCAGAAGAGAAAGCTAAGAAGGCCATTACTGATGTACTTTTCCCTTTTTTTCCACTTCATAACATTTAGTCAAATTTGCAACTAGATACACTTTTCAAAAACCATCAATGGTGTCCCTACTAGGCCGCAATGATGGCTGAGGAGCTGAAAAAGGAACAGGACACCAGCGCTCATCTGGAGAGAATGAAGAAGAATCTGGAGGTTGCGGTCAAAGACCTGCAGCACCGTCTGGATGAGGCTGAGAATCTGGCCATGAAGGGTGGCAAGAAGCAGCTCCAGAAACTTGAGTCCAGAGTAAGATAGTTATGTTGAGAAAAAAGCTATCAGAGAGTAAGCCTGTGGCATAACACATTAATTTCTCCAGGTGCGTGAGCTTGAGGTAGAGGTTGAGGCGGAGCAGAGACGTGGTGCTGATGCTGTTAAGGGTGTCCGCAAATATGAGAGGCGGGTGAAGGAGCTCACTTACCAGGTGAATATAATTTACCATGCGTCGATCAAAAATACGGCCTCAATTTGAAATATGCTCACATTTGCAAACGTCTTAAATCGCAGACTGAAGAGGACAAGAAGAATGTCAGCAGGCTGCAGGATCTGGTTGATAAGTTGCAGCTGAAGGTGAAAGCCTACAAGAGGCAGGCTGAGGAAGCGGTAAAGATGAAAAATAAAACCCCAAGATCAAAAATGTATACTCTCTACCCTTATAGTTTTTTTTTTAACTGTACGTTGTATCCCTTTCCAGGAGGAGCAGGCCAATGCTCACTTGTCTAAGTGCAGGAAAATCCAGCATGAGCTTGAGGAGGCTGAGGAACGTGCTGACATTGCAGAGTCTCAGGTCAACAAATTGAGAGCCAAAAGCCGCGACTCTGGCAAGGTAAAAATGAATGGGTCAATTAGATGCTTCATTATCATTTCATATTTCTTTCTGGAGTGACTTTTCTAAAGTGACTCATGGAAAATAATGGTTGTTATTTTCTTTCAGGGGAAAGATTCGGCTGAATAAAGTATACAATGATTGATGGGATGTTTCAACTCATATAATATGATTGGAAATGCACCAAAATAAATGTCTGTAATTAAAATATCTTTGATAGTTATTTGTGTCCGTCAATGTATTCTTTAGAATATAAATCTTTCTCAGCTTAAAACATTAACGTAATATAATTTATGAATTAAAACACACGACTTGTGATTTAATTAATAGAGTATATTATTTAAAATATTATCTCACATGGATCTAATTCAAAGTTTTTACAAACCAACTGGTCATTTAGTCAACAAAATCATTTCGTTGGGTTATAAAAAGAATTTTGAGAACTGCGTCAACTGAAATGTCTTGTTTTGTTTATTGTTTTACTGTGCCCCCCCCATTCAACTTTACTGTAAAGCTAAAACTACTTTCCCTGGGGTCCACAATACACACATATAGTAAATAAAAACATACTGTAAAGCATAACACAGCTTTGGTACATTTACTTTAGACATTGACAACATGTTATATAAACATGCAATTAATGATACAACAAGACATATTGCATTAAAATGTGGTCATCCGTTAAAAGTATGACATTTATTTTACCTGTTTTAACATTAAGAAGACCATTTTTAACATTGCTTTTAAGATATTATATTATATTATACATAATATATTGTATCATATTGACTTAGAAAGTTAAATAATTTGGAAGTAAAGTGGCACTGTGATGTGTGCTTATTAGTAGTAGAAAGAGACCTGCATTTTGTTTTCATACTGGTTGTAATTTGGCAGCCTAGTGCAAAGCGAGCTGCTCTATTCTGGATTGTAGCTTTTTTGATACATTTGCTAAGGTGATGGAGCAATAGTCAGAGACAACTGACTCAAGACGTTAAAACCATTTTAAGGTATTAGTTTATTCAAAACACGCATCGAGTTATTATAAAAACAAAACAATCAGTTGTTGTGGTTAAAAAAAAAGAAAATGATCGTTCACCAAGCTTTGTTTTCCTTTTTCCTTACAGCGCATATTTGTCTATTTCCTAGCCAAAAAAATAGCATTACTTATCTTACTAAACAAAATACAGTTGTCTCCCCCCACATTGCGCTTCGAAATTTAGGGCTTCACAGTATTTTTAACCTGAAGTAAGCATTTTCAAGCATAGACATAGTAAATGAACTGAACAAACTGCAGTTGTATTAGCCACCAGATGAGAACAAACCAATTAGAGCGCACTGTTCAGTATCATGGCAACTGATTGGCTCAGCCTCAGGCAGCATTATTACATTGAATGAAACAAGTGTAAAAAAGTAATGATTCCTACTTTGCCGAAATTAATTTACCAGACTATTATTCATCAAACTGCAACAATCAAAAGCTATTAACAAAGGGTCTACCATAATACAATTTTATCAGGGAAAAAAACAAAAAAAACCTGTATTGCTTTGAAAATGGAAAACCAAAGCTCTGAACCCCGACTCCGAACCACCTGTGAAACAGCTGCAGTTGAAAAAGGACCTTTTAGTTTGTGCCTCTCAGCTTACCAGCATCTCGGAATGGAGGGCGGCAAGAATGTAGTGCCGATCCTTAGTACAGGAGCAAGGGTTATGCTCATCTTCAGTGGAAACACCAACATATTCTACTAAAAAAGGAGGTTGTGCAATTAGGAGCATGGTTTGGAGTCATTTCTGCACCCAAAGAACAAGTGCGAGAGTACGTCCAGCTTGACATTGCTTGATCCTGGTAAAATCGAAAAATCTACAGATCAGTTGGCATCTTAAGTTCAGTTTCTTGACTGAGTGGTTCCTCTGATCAGTCTAACCCAGGAATGGCATCTTGGCCCCCTTCAACCAGTGCCTCATTGCCAATATCAAAATTCCTCAAAGAATGGGAGATGGGGCGGTAGAAGAAGGTTTAGGGGCGAAGATTGTAGTTGGTGTTCGCACTCCTACATTGAATGCATCCACATCTATGATCCACATCTATGATGCGCATACTGCATGTCTCAAGTGTCTCATAAGCACAGCCTCAGATTAGAATGGAATGGAATGGAACTTTATTGTCATCGCACTTAGAAAGCACGACAAAATGAGTTTGCAGAAGCAGAAGGGAAACTTTGGTGAGGGGTTAAGCAATTATGCTGGAATTCCAGAGAATTAACCAGTAAAAATTGGCAAAGCCATAGAACGTTTTTGCATGAAGACCCTCTGCAAGGGCCGTCATATTGTAATACAGCAGAAACCTTGGCAGGGTTCATCTGGAAGTTCTTTTGTGCTATGAAGAAATCCAAAGAATGAAACACAGGCAAGAAATTGGAATGTTTTTGCTTTAACCTGCAGCAAGTTTTCGGGCAGTCGGCGTAAGACAGCCCAGACATGAATGATATACTCTGATGTTTGGAGAGATGAAGATGACCCATGTGCGAAATAGGACGCTTGCACATTCGGCACCTTTTTTTATTTATTTTGTTTGTGATGTAGCGGCTGGCTACGGGGTGTTAGCCAATGACTTTGGCTGGGGGGGCGGGACTTCCGGGAAGAGATAGGGAAGTGACGTTGTTGAGAGAGAGTGAGTGTTGGAGTTGCCCGGGAAGAGCGTTGGAGAGACACATGAGAGCTGTTGTATGGTTGTTTTGTATCTTGTGCAATAAAGATAAGATAAAACGGAGAAGTTGTACGAGCCTGCATTCTTGGGATTATTACACTGGTGTCAGAAGTAAAACGGCGAGTTCGAAAGAGACTTTGTCGCGGTAAGGACGCATTAGCCAGTTAGCTTCAGTCTGTGAGTTAGCTAAGACCGCTAGCCGTTTATCATGTTTAGCTCCGGTGAAAGGAAGTATAAAGTGGAGTGGGATGACGCTGTTTTGGAGCGGGTGACTGTCGAACAGCCGCGCTACTGCTCGCACACTAGCGGCTCGTCGACCCGTGAAGATGTAAAGTTGCCGCCGCCGCCCGCAACCTCCCCACCCCACCGTCTGCTGCATCAGTGAAGACGCCAACATTTGCCGGAGGATGGGATTGGGAGGCCTTCCACGCTCAATTTGAACTGTTGGCAGACGCTAGAAGGTGGGAAGCAAAGGACAAAGCATTGCAATTGGCTTTGTGTCTAGAGGGAGAGGCTCTTTCGTGCCTCCTGCTGCTGGATCCTGAACAGCAGCAATGCTACACAGCCCTGGTGGGGGCGCTCAAGAGGAAGTTTGGGAGATGGTCACAGCCAGCACTTTTAAAAACTGAACTGAGAGGGAGGTGCAGGAAGCCTGGCGAGCCACTCCAGGGGCTCGCTAATGACTTTGAGGGCCAGGTGCGCCGTGCATATGGTCACCTGCCTGCTGAGGCACGAAACGAGCTCGCAACTGACCTGTTTGTTGGAGCCATTACTCCTCCTGACCTGTGCGTGCAAGTGTAGCTTCAGCACCCGAGGTCCCTGCAGGAGGCACTAGAAGCTGCTGTTGAGAGGGAGATGCTGGGAAGTGCGGCTGCAACTGGGGAGCTGGAAATGAAACCCCATCCAGTGAGGGTGGTGTCGTCACACCCGTCTGGTGACAGGGCGCCGGCTTGGGCGACAGAAATTACCGAACTACTGAGGGCGGTGACTCTGCAAAATAAACGTGGCCCGCACCCCATGCAGGTCTGCTGGGGATTTGGCCAACCTGGACACTTTCGCAGGGAGTGCCCTGCCACTCGTCGTGAGCCGGGAAATGGCGCCGGGCCCGCATAGTAGGGGGTATGCGGGCCCCTACGTTCACCACGAACCCTGACTCGCAGCACACGCTCGTCAGGCAGGGGAGGGAGCCCGTCAGCACAGCCAGGGGGGAGGGGCTCCATCCCCCCCAGAAGCAGACGACGACTCGCCTTCTTCTACTCCTCGCTTTCTGGCAACCGGAGGAGCCCAGCGGCACAGCCAGGGGGGAGGGGGCTCCGCCCCCCCCAGAAGTAGACGACAGCAGTGTGCCACCAATGGTGGTGGGCTGGACACGGGGGGGCCCCAAAGGAGGGGGCTCCTGCCACGTTGCTGTCTATGTCCAGGGGGTGCCTACCGTGGGCCTGGTGGACACAGGGTCATCAGTAACGCCGGTAAGACCAGATGTTCTGCCCAGCAGTACACCACTTGAGCCTACAGCAGTACAGCTCCGCACAGTCACGGGCCAGCTTGCTCCTATGGTGGGGAAGGGGTTCCTGTGGTTATGCGTTGGGGGAAAAAGCCCGCCATTAGTTTGGGTGGCAGACCTGCAAGACCTGCATCTTAGGGCTGGACTTCCTCCAAGTCACTGGGTGCCTGCTAGACATGGGGAGGGGTACACTTAACTTCCCGGGGGGCCCAACAGTTGCCATGGGTACCCTAGTTCCCGGGCCCCTTCCCTTTTCACCGCATGCCTCTACATTCTTGTTGCCTCACACCGCACCAAGTTACTACTCCTGCCCTCACCCTGTCTCCCTTCAGCCAATGAGAGGGGAGACAGAGCTGTGTACTACCCGGGATGCCAGCCCTGGGCAGCCCCGGCCACATCCCCTCGCCCACACCCGGGCCCCCGGTCATAGGAGGAGGGGTGTAGAGAGAGGAGTACGGAGACCTGGAAAAACAGCAACAGGAACAGCTGAAACAGCTGCTGATGGAATTTCAGGGCAGCTTTGCAACAAATGAGAGTGAAGTGGGAAGAACCCACTTGGCAGAGCATGTAATACACTAATTGAGAGACTGGCCCACCCCTCGAGACCAAGGACAGCTGAAAAGCTTCATTGGGTTTCCCTCTTACTATCGGAGGCACGTGCGGGGTTTTGCTATAATCGCCGCGCCCCTATACCGTTTGCTGGAAAAAGGCAAAGACTTTGTGTGGTCCGAAGGGTGCCAGGAGGCATTCTGGGGGTTGAAACGGGCCCTGTGTGAGGCCCCAGTACTCGCCCCACCTGACCTCGCCCTGCCCTTTTTACTGGACACTGATGCCAGTGGAGTGGGGGTAGGGGGTGTACTTGCACAGCCGTGGCAGGAAGGGGAGAGGGTTGTGACATACTTCAGCCAGAAACTCACAAACTCGGAACGTAATTACTGTGTCACCCGCCGAGAATTGCTTGCCGTGGTGCTCCCTATCAGACACTTCAAATACTACCTGTGTGGCCTCCCCTTTGTGATTAGGACTGACTACTCTGCCCTCCAGTGGCTAATGACTTTCCGGGAGCCGGAGGGGCAGGTCGCCAGGTGGTTGGAAGAGCTACAAGGATACGACTTTAAAATAGAACATCGGCCAGGCGTTCGCCACTCCAACGCGGACGCGCTCTCTCGCCGGCCGTGTGCAGCAGACGGATAACGAGCGCAGGGAAGCTCGGGAACAATAGCGGCGGGCAGAAGGCGCTGAGGGTGTGGCCGTCAGTCAGGCCGATAACGTTGTCTGCAGGGCACTACAGACTGTGACGAACACTGATTGGAGGCATGCACAGGAGGATGACACAGACCTTCATCCTGTCTTGCAGTGGGTAGAGGCTGGGCAGAACCCGCCTTGGGAGGCGGTGGCACCATTCTCCAAGGCTACCAGGGGACTGTGGGCCATGTTTGAGTCACTGCGGGTGTCCCAAGGCGTGCTGCAGCGGGCATTTAAGGCCACGGCCACGGGTGAAGAACAGTGGCAGGTGGTGGTGCCAAAGGGACTGCAAGGGGCAGTGCTTAAGGCAGTGCATGGGGAAGGTGGGTCTGGACATTTCGGGGTCGCCAAAACACTTAAGCGGCTGCGACAGGGGTTCTATTGGGGTCGGCAGAAGAGAGATGTGGAAGATTTCTGCCGCCGCTGCGACCCCTGTGTTGCCCGGAAAAGGCCCCACTGGGCGCTCACAGACGCCGCTCCAACAGTTCCCAGTGGGGTGCACCATGGACAGGGTGGGGATTGACATTACGGGGCCGTACCCACGGTCGGAGAAGGGGCACCGCTATGTCCTTTCCACCATTGACTATTTTACAAAGTGGCCAGAGGCATACGCCATTCCCAACCAGGAGGCAGAGACCATTGCTGATGCCCTGGTGGAGGGCATGATAAGTCGGTTTGGCGTCATGGCGTCTCTGCACAGTGACCAGGGCACAAACTTTGAGTCCCGGGTGTTTGCCGCCTTGTGCGAGCGCCTGGGCATCCACAAAACCCGCACTACCTCATTGCACCCTCAGAGTGATGGGTTGGTGGAGCGATTCCACCGCAACCTGGGAGACCAGCTCGCCATTGTCACGTCCCACCACCAGCGTGACTGGGACGGACACCTACCGCTGGTGCTGATGGCGTGTCGCTCTGCTGTCCAGGACTCCACGGAGTGCACACCGGCGCTTCTCATGCTAGGGAGAGAGATGCGCACACCAGCAGAGCTGGCCTTTGGCCGCCCTCCTGATGCCCCGGCCTTCGCTGCAGGACCAGAGTACGCCAGGAAATTACTGGACCGGCTGGACTCAGCCCACAGTTTCGCTCGGGAGCAGCTGCAGGAAGCTGCTGTGAAACAAAAGCGCTACTATGACGTGACGACCCGAGGGAGGGACTTCGTGCCAGGCGAGTTGGTCTGAGTTTACAACCCGATTAGGAAGAAGGGCCGCAGTCCCAAGCTGGACAGCAAATGGACAGGGCCCTGTAGGATACTCCAGAAGCTGGGAGAGGTTGTGTATCGTGTCCAGCTTCCCCCCCCGGGGACGGAAAGTGACCCTCCACAAGGACAGACTAGCCCCCTACCGGGGGAGGGTCCCCCTTCCCCTGCCTCGGATACACAGGTGACCTCTCCCTTGCCCACCCAGCCCTTTCCCAATACCCCACTTATGCCCCAGGGAGAACCAATTTCCCCACCCCTCATGTCCCCCGCCCCCTCCAGCTCCCTCCCGAGGACTGGCACACCTGATCCAGTTGTCCCATTCCTGGGGACTGGAAGGGAGCGGCCGAGGCGGAAAAAGAGGCCTCCGGACCGCTTGCAAGACTTTGTGGTGTCCTTAGACTAGGGAAAATGGTGGGGGGTGTTGTAAACCTGTTTTGTGTGATGTAAAGGTTACGTTGTCTACATTGTTTTGTTTGCACTAATGTGTTTCTCTGATTTACATGCTGTTGTGATGTCACCAAATGTTGCCTTACGGGTCAGTCCTCGAGGGCGAGGACTTTTTGTAAGGGGGGGTGATGTAGCGGCTGGCTACGGGGTGTTAGCCAATGACTTTGGTTGGGGGGCGGAACTTCCGGGAAGAGATAGGGAAGTGACGTTGTTGAGAAAGAGTGAGTGATGGAGTTGCCCGGGAAGAGCGTTGGAGAGACACATGAGAGCTGTTGTATGGTTGTTTTGTATCTTGTGCAATAAAGATAAGATAAAACGGAGAAGTTGTACGAGCCTGCATTCCTGGGATTATTACAGTATTATGGTTGTACGGTATACCGGTATTAGTATGATACCGCGATACTAATGAATCATTTTCGGTACTATACCGTCTCTGAGACGTACCGGTCCCACACCCTTACCGCGCCCGTAACATTGCTGGTTAAGGGCAGAGGAGCAGATTCAGTCGCACACAACCACAGAGTACTAACAAGGAGACACAGTGTGTAGACAGAAAATGGAGAACGGACGCATTTTGGCTTAAAAACTAAGGATAAAGGTGTAGTTATAACACGGAAACGCCCTCGGGAAGAGGTGTTTTAAAGGCCTACTGAAATTAGATTTTCTTATTCAAACGGGGATAGCAGGTCCATTCTATGTGTCATACTTGATCATTTCGCGATATTGCCATATTTTTGCTGAAAGGATTTAGTAGAGAACATCCACGATAAAGTTACCAACTTTTGGTCGCTAATAGAAAAGCTCTGCCTTTATCGGAAGTCACAGACGATGACGTCACATGTTGATGGCTTCTCACAGATTTACATTGATTTTAATGGGAGCCTCCAACAAACAGTACTATTCGGACCGAGAAAACGACAATTTCCCCATTAATTTGAGCGAAGATGAAAGATTCGTGTTTGAGGATATTGATAGCGACAGACTAGAAAAAAAAAAAAAGTTAAAAAAAACAAAACTCCATTGCATTGGAAATGATTCTGATGTTTTTAGACACATTTACTAGGATAATTCTGGGAAATCCCTTATCTTTCTAGTGTGTTGCTAGTGTTTTAGTGAGTTTAATATTACCTGATAGATAGATAGATAGATAGATAGATGGATAGATAGATAGATAGATGGATAGATAGATAGATAGATAGTACTTTATTAATTCCGTCAGGAGAGTTCCTTCAGGAAAATTACAATTTTCAGCACAATCCCATTCAAGATCAGACAAACATTACAGGGAGACAGAACAGGATCGCTGACGGGTCTGCCGGCTTCCAGCGCCCCTTACAAAAAAGATGACATACAGGTAAACAAGCGGGGGGGGGGGGGGGGGGGGGGAATAGAAGATTAAAATAAAATTAAAAAATCGGTCTTAGCCTAGGCCCTGGAGTGGGGGTGCAGACTGAGGCCAAGGGAAAAAAAAACAAAAAAAAACAACAACTATATAGTCGGAGAAGTGTGTCCACTGGTGTGTTGACAAGCAGTGTCTCTGAGGGAAGTCACGAAGCTGCAGATGGACGGAAGCTCCGCTGTTATCCGGTAAGAAGCGACTTTTTAACCACAATTTTCTCACCGAAACCTGCTGGTTGATATTTGGTCTGGATTCATGTCTGTTTGTTCGCTGTGATCCATAGTAAATTTTCACCTCCATGAATTTTAAACAAGGAATCACCATGTGTTTGTGTGGCTAAAGGCTAAAGCTTCCCAACTCCATCTTTCTACTCTGACTTCTCCAATATTAATTGAACAAATTGCAAAAGATTCAGCAACACAGATGTCCAAAATACTGTGTTATTAAGCCGTTAAAGCAGACGACTTTTAGCTGTGTGTGTGCGTAGTGCTCATACTTCCTGAAACCCTGTGACGTCTTGCGTATACGTCATCGTTACACGACGTTTCGAAGACGAAAATCCCGGGAAATTTAAAATTGTAATTTAGTAAACTAAAAAGGCCGTATTGGCATGTGTTGCAATGTTAATATTTTATCATTGATGTATAAACTATCAGACTGCGTGGTGGGTAGTAGTGGGTTTCAGTAGGCCTTTAAGACATGGCTACCTAGCTCGTGGATAATAACCATCCGCCGTCGGCAGTGTTCTGGCGACTTTTAAATCACTAATCCTCGCCTCCATGGCGACAAATAAAATACGTTTCTTACAAGTATCATCCCTGCAGGACAAGGAATAGCTAACTAAACATGCTTCACGACACACCGTAGATCACAGGCAACAAAATGTAAACAAACACCATGAGTGGATCTACACCTAACATCCACTGTAATGATATCAAGTACAGTAGCCTATCTAGTCAATACTACTATGATTACGTCAATATTTTTTGGCATCACAACATCTTCTTTCATTTAAAAAAAAAAATTATATTATGTTTATAAACTCAGGAAATAAGTCCTTGGACACATGAGGACTTTGAATATGACACATTTATGGTCCTGTGACTACTTGGTATCGGATTGATACACAAATTTGTGGTATCAGCCTAAACTAATGTAAAGCATCCAAACAACAGAAGAATAAATGATTATTACATTTGAAGAGAAGTGTACATGGGACTTGTTAAAGGAGAAAGTAAGCAGATATTAACAGTAAATGAACAATCCATCCATCTTCTTCCGCTTATCCGAGGTCGGGTCGCGGGGGCAGCAGCCTAAGTAGGGAAGGTCAGACTTTTCTCTCCCCAGCCACTTCGTCCAGCTCCTCCCGGGGGATCCCGAGGCGTTCCCAGACCATGAACAGGTAGATTAAAGGCCTACTGAAACCCACTACTACCGACCACGCAGTCTGATAGTTTATATATCAATGATGAAATCTTAACGTTGCAACACATGCCAATACGGCCTTTTTAGTTTACTAAATTGCAATTTTAAATTTCCCGCGAAGTGTCGTGTTGAAAACGTCGCAGTGTGATGACGCTTATGATGACGCGGGCGTTTGACGTCTCGGGTTGTAGTGGACATTATTTTCCAGCCCGATCCAAGCTATAAGTAGTCTGCTTTAATCGCATAATTAAACAGTATTCTGGACATCTGTGTTGCTGAGTCTTTTGCAATTTGTTCAATTCATAATGGAGAAGTCAAAGTAGAAAGATGGAGGTGGGAAGCCTTTAGCCTTTAGCCACACAAACACACAGTGTTTCCTTGTTTAAAATTCCCGGAGTTGAAGCTTTACTATGGATCACAGCGCTCAAACGAACATGGATCCCGACTACATGTCAACCGGCAGTTTTCGGTGAGAAAATTGTGGTAATAAGTCGGCTCTTACCGGAGATCAGCGGAATTTCTGTCCTGCTGCAGCTGCCGTAACTTCCCTCAGAGATTCTGGCGTCAACACACCCGTGGCCACATCCCTCCGACTTTCAGGTACTATTTAACTCAAGAAAACACTATCAACACAACAGGCAGATAAGGGATTTTCCAGAAATATCCTAGTAAAAATATCTGAATTGCTCCCACTGCAATCGCCTTTTTTTTTCTTTCTAGTCCTTCACTCTAAATTTCCTCATCCACGAATCTTTCATCCTTGCTCAAATTAATGGGGAATTTCTCGTTTTCTCAGTCCGAATAGCTCTAGCTGCTGGTAGCTATGGTTTTAAACAATGTGAAGAGCCCTACAACCCATGACGTCACGCGCAAATCGTCTGCTACTTCCGGTAAAGGCAAGGCTTTTTATTAGCGACCAAAAGTTGCGAACTTTATCATCGATGTTCTCGACTAAATCCTTTCAGCACAAATATGGCAATATCGCGAAATGATCAAGTATGACACATAGAATGGACCTACTATCCCCGTTTAAATAAGAAAATCTCATTTTAGTAGGCCTTTGAAAATTCATTTTCTACACTAGTCCTTTTGACAAAATAATAAAATGAGAAATGACACAATATGTTACTGCCTATTTCAGCAGACTAATTGGGAGCCTTAGTTTTTTTACTTACTGCTAAAAGACAGGTTGTCTAGTATGTGCACTATTTTATTGAGGGACTCAAGTGCAATAAGAAACATATGTTTAATGTACCCTAAGAGTTTTTGTTCAAATAAAGCCTTTGTAGTCCCCTTCTATACACACATACATACATACATGTATATATATATATATATATATATATATATATATATATATAAATATATATATATATATATATACACACACACACACATATACGTACAGTCGAGGTCAAAAGTTTACATACACTTGTAAAGAACATAATGTCATGGCTGTCTTAAATTTCCAATAATTTCTAGAACTCCTATTTTTTTGTGATAGTGTTTGGAGCACATACAAGTTGTGTTGTTTTTTTTTTTTTAATTTGTATTGGTCAAGTGAAAATGTGACCACATCTGCTGTGTCAAAAGTATACATACAGCAATGTTAATATTTGGTTACATGTCCCTTGAAACATGAAACAAAAATTGACCTGTTTGGCCACAATATCCAGCAATATGTTTGGAGGAGACAAGATGAGGCCTTTAATCCCAAGAACACCACACCTAACGTCAAGCATGGTGGTGGTAGAATTATAATCTGAGCCTCTTTTGCTGCCAACATAACTGGTGCTTTACGGAGAGTAAATGGGACAAAGAAAAAAGAGGATTACTTCCAAATTCTTCAGAACAACCTAGAATCATCAGCCCGGAGGTTGGGTCTTGAGCACAGTTGGGTGTTCCAACAGGACAATGACCCCAAACACACATCAAAAGTAAAGTGGTAAAGCAATGGCTAAATCAGGCTAGAATAAAGGTTTTAGAATGGACTTCCCAAAGTCCTGAATTAAACATGTGGACAATGCTGAAGAAACAAGTCCATGTCAAAAAACCAACAAATTTAGCTGAACTGCACCAATTTTGTCAAGAGGAGTTGTCAGAAATTCAAACAGAAGCTTGTGGATGGCTACCAAAAGCACATTATTGCAGTGAAATTTGTCAAAGGACATGTAACAATTATTAAAATTTCTGTATGTATACTTTTGACCCAGCAGGTTTGATAACATTTTCAGTAGACCATGACAAATTCATAAAAGAACCAAATTTCAGTAAATTTTTTTTTGTGACCAAGAAGTATGTGCTCCAATCACTCTATCACAAAAAATAAGAGCTGTAGAAATTATTGGAAACTCAAGACAGCCATGACATTATGTCCTTGACAAGTGTATGTAGACTTTTGACCACGATTGTTTATATATACATATATATATATATATATATATATATATATGTACACATACAAAACAGTATCAGCATTGGTCTGACCAATATTGTCCCTCTAACTACTTGGTATTCTATCAATGTTCAAATTTCTAGTATGACCCAAAACTTACGTGAAGTATCAAACAATAGAAAAAATAAGTAGTTGTTACGTTTTAACATTAGTGTATATAGAAGAATGTTCCAGCAGAAAGTAACCAACTATTAAAAACAGTAAATTAGCTTATTGTTTAATATTGGGACGGCGTGGTGCAGTAGGAGAGTGGCCGTGCGCAACCCGAAGGTCCCTGGTTCAATCCCCACCTAGTACCAACCTCGTCACGGCCGTTGTGTCCTTGAGCAAGACACTTCACCCTTGCTCCTGATGGGTGCTGGTTAGCGCCTTGCATGGCAGCTCCCTCCATCAGTGTGTGAATGTGTGTGTGAATGGGTGAATGTGGAAGTAGTGTCAAAGCGCTTTGAGTACTTTGAAGGTAGAAAAGCGCTATACAAGTACAACCCATTTATCATTTATATCAGTTTTGAAAAGAATAATACAACCGGAAATGACGTAACATGTTACTACGTATGTCAGCTGCTAAATTCGGTATATATACACATACACACACATATATATATATATATATATATATATATATATATATATATATATATACCGTATTTCTTTGAATTGCTGACGCGGCGCTAATTAACTTAAAACCTCTTCTCACTCCTGCGCTTACCAAAGGCATGCGGTAAAAGTAAGCATGCGCTAATTATTTTAAAACCTCTTCTCACTCCTGCACTCACCAAAGGTATGCAGTAAAAAATTGAGTGTGATGTAAGCTTGGACCTTAAATCCTACTGAATAGCTCTTAATCTTCTTCCCTTTATGCGATTTCAAATTGCCGGTATTGAAATCAGCCTCCTCCATTTTGAAAATTATGACAGGAGAAGTGTCACTCGTGACGTCACGAGTTTGACCAGGCGGGAGTACTCAGCATGAGCTAATTATTTTACGAAGCGAGTTTTACCCGGCAGTAATTGAAGGCAGGCGCATACTATATGCCCTGCAGCAATTCAAGGAAATACGGTATATATATATATATATATATATATATATATATATATATATATATATATATATATGCTGCAATATATATCACAATGTAAATAAAGATTTTAGGCCATATCGCCCATCCGTAATTCAGACTTGTATACGCAAATACTCAAAATGTATACATACTTAAATGAACTAGATAAGGCCTATGTTTTTAACAGTCCCTCCCCTACATGCCTTGAAATGTTGACTGCCAGGAACATGTGAAAGATCAGCACTGATGAGCAGTTTCTGCACCTGTGCCTGCCTTTTAGATTTATTATCTGTTTGAAACTATTTTGCTTGTAATCTTAATTTTTCATCATGATTGTCGTATGGCAATTTTAGTCAAAAAGGTGCTCCTAAAATCCTATTATGATATGTCGTGTCCCATTTACTTGCATTTACTTACTGGTTTCAAGAGAGATTTGGACCATTAAGTCCAAGTCTGCAATTAATTTTCCCTTTTTTTGGCCTTGTTTATCGCTCAATCATATACTTGAGGACATAATAATTAACCCACTTATTGAAATCAAATACAACCCTTTTCTTTTCAATGAAATGGGCCATGAGCCAGACTGTTCATAGCTTGTGTGTTCACTAGAACAAAGATACGATCTACCAAACTAACATTTTAGTGAGATAACAGATTGAGATTGTTATTTTGATGATACTACTATCAAGTGCTGAGCAAACACATGAAGAGCATTTATCCATCCATCCATTCCATCCATTTTCTACCGCTTATTCCCTTTCGGGGTCGCGGGGGGCGCTGGCGCCTATCTCAGCTACAATCGGGCGGAAGGCAGGGTACACCCTGT
The DNA here is from genome assembly GCF_033978795.1 of Nerophis ophidion. Lineage (NCBI taxonomy): Eukaryota > Metazoa > Chordata > Actinopteri > Syngnathiformes > Syngnathidae > Nerophis > Nerophis ophidion. The sequence goes on from NC_084622.1 coordinate 34,335,218, forward strand.
ACAAGTCGCCACCTCATCACAGGTGAAGAGCATTTAAGTAAAGTATTTAAAACATGTATGCGTTTGACATTCTGACAATATAATTGAAAGTGGGCCAAAACATCGGATTATTTTTTTTTCAATCAATCATACTCCTAAATCACAAGTGTCTCAAAGGGCTGCACAAGCCATAACGACATCCTCGGTTCAGAGCCCACATAAGGGCAAGGAAAAACTCACAACCCAGTGGGATGTCATGGTGAATGACTATGACAAACCCCCGCCAACCTCCATCGAGGGGAGACCGGATGCAATGGACGTCAAGTGGGTCTAACATAATATTGTGAAAATCCATGCAAGAAAGTAATTTACTGTCATTCATCGGGATTTATCAAAATTGAAGAGTGTAATTAATCTGATTTTCAAAATTAATCATTAGACCGCACTGTTTGTTTGTATTAATTGGATGATGTCTTACTAACAAATAAGCATGACCATGTATTAAATAACTCAACTCAAATCAAAAATGTGTTTGATTGTACATTAGTGAGTGCTACAATATTCTTGAAAATTGTAAAATTTTGATTTTGAAAAAAAATTAGGCCCATTGTTCCTCATACCACACTGGTTAAACATGCCAAAATGCACCGTCAAAAGGTGTCTTTTTCCTGCCAATTACATTTTAACATATTTTAATAAGACAGATATTGAATTACAAATACGGTGGGGCAAAAAAAGTATTTGGTCAGCCACCGATTGTGCAAGTTCTCCCACTTAAAATGATGACAGAGGGCTGTAATTTTCATCATAGGTACACTTCAACACTGTGAGAGACAGAATGTGAAAACAATCCAGGAATTCACATTGTACGAATTTTAAAGAATTTATTTGGAAATTATGGTGGAAAATAAGTATTGGGTCAACCATTCAAAGCTCTCACTGATGGAAGGAGGTTTTGGCTCAAAATCTCACGATACATGGCCCCATTCATTCTTTCCTTAACACGGATCAATCGTCCTCTCTCCTTAGCAGAAAAAACAGCCCCAAAGCATGATGTTTCCACCCCCATGCTTCACAGTAGGTTTGGTGTTCTTGGGATGCAACTCAGTATTCTTCTTCCTCCAAACACGCCGAGTTGAGTTTATATCAGAATGGATACATGGATGATACAGCAGAGGATTGGGAGGATGTCATGTGGTCAGATGAAACCAAAATAGAACTTTTTGGTATAAACCCAACTCGTCGTGTTTGGAGGAAGAAGAATACTGAGTTGCATCCCAAGAAAACCCTACCTACTGTGAAGCATGGGGGTGGAAACATCATGCTTTGGGGCTGTTTTCTGCTAAGGGGACAGGACGATTGATCCGTGTTAAGGAAAGAATGATGGGGCCATGTAGCGTGAGATTTTGAGCCAAAACCTCCTTCCATCAGTGAGAGCTTTGAATGGTTGACCAAATACTTATTTTCCACCATAATTTACAAATAAATTCTTTAAAATTCCTACAATGTGAATTCCTGGATTTTTTTTCACATTCTGTCTCTCACAGTTAAAGTGTACCTATGATGACAATTACAGAATTCTGTCATCATTTTAAGTGGAAAACTTGCACAATCGGTGGCTGACTAAATACTTTATGCCCCACTGTATATTCAATCTAGTGTTTTCACCAGCCGTTGCTTAGTCACCTGCTTTATACAATGTGTTTGTGGTGTCACGGCGTTTGAAGCATTTGCCACAAAGAGAGGAGACTGACAAGCTCAAGATACTGTAATAAACTGCAGCTGAGCCTGGAAACCTCAAAGCTGGAGTCGATGACAGCAGCCCAGCAAAGGCATGAGATAGCCGGTGAGAAGATGCGCCATCATTTTCTACCTCCATGTGATGGTATTTGAAAATGTGAAGTGAGCTACAGTCCACTACTGCATGTACCTTTAAATATGTGTTCCCTGCCTTTAGTCATTTTAATCTGGGTGATTTACGTATATTAACCTTTGACAAAATAAGCCGTTCCAACTGTTATTTAATATAAAATGTGCTAAGCATGTAAACATCCTGCAAAAAAGTTAAGTAATATCAAATATTAGGTTAAATAAGTTATATGAAGTGTTAAGCATACTTTAAGTTACTTAATTTCCATATCTATGTCAATTACAAACTTTATTATTCACATGCTACATGAAGCACAGCACTCATACTGCCTACAAAAAAAAAAAAAGATGTCTTTACGTCATCGGTAAATAAAAATGTAACCTAAACGAGTATAAGAATTAGGTAAAAATTCTCAATTTGTTACATATCGTATTGTATTTGAAATGAATGTAATTTTCACTTAAAATGTAAACAGTATGTTTTTTTTTGTAATCCTACAAATATGTTTAGTGTACTGTGAACTTTGTCAGTATTGAATTTATAGATCCTAGCCAATTTATACCATGTTTCCCTAAGAACGCTGAATTTCCATTTTAAATTAATTTCAAACCAGTCCCTTGAGAGTATGTTGCAATTTAACCATGCTGGGAATAATTAGTCTGTTTTTGGACACAGGACAAAAATACTTTGTTGAAAGTTCAATTAAATGATTGACAATTTGATAAATTGGTAATTAAATACCTATTGCATGTGCAAAGTAAGTTCGGCAAAATAGAACATTTTTTAATCATAACTCAATATCGTGTTGGATAGTAAAGACATGCAGTGCCTAACATTCTTGAGCGACAAGCCAGACATGGAACAACAGCTGCATGTTGTTGTTTATAGCTTAGGATCACAAGAGTCAAATGACTCAAAGAATGAAATGACAAATTAATATCACTAACAATACATTAAGTTGAGGAATTTAACAAGTAAGATCTGTCTGACACATAATAAACACATACTTACTAAATGTATATATGGACAAACAGTGTGGAGATAACTGAGGAGTTCCTGCTGAAGGTAAATATCTTCATAAAGACAGGATATATACAGTATGTAAATATTTTATATATTAATTGAACCTTAATATTTATAGAATGTAATATTTTGGAATCATTGTACCTCATTTGTATGTGTCTATTGGATGCCCTATGTACTTCAATACAGTGATTAGTAAACCAATTATATTATTAACTATGATGCTAAAACATTTTGTAATCATACTTAATAAGGCATGACATATATTAAAAAAAAACAACCAAGTGGTTTAAATTGCTGAAAACCCAAAACACAACAAAAGTATACACTTCCAACATGTTTTAACTTAAGCCACTACTTGCTGTGGGCCATACCACATTTGGCATGTACACCATATTTAACTTTTGCTGTGCAAGCAAACCTCATCCAATATAAGGACGGTTTGAAGAGAGAAACGGCGTGGCGATAACCCAGGAGTTCCTGCATAAGGTAAAGATCTTCATATTTACATTCACTTGGTATTCTTTAATGTGTTAGTGTCTTGAGATAACTTGTGTTGTTATTTGGCACTATACAAAGAACATTTACTTCACTTTATATTTTCCTCACACTATTGAATACATTTGTGGTATATAGACTCTAGACCAGTGGTTCTCAAATGGGGGTACGCGTACCCCTGGGGGTACTTTAAGGTACGTCAAGGGGTACGTGAGATTTTTTTTTTTAATATTCGATAAATAGCCACAATTAAAAATCCTTTATAAATATACCATTTGAATAATACTTCAACAAAATATGAATGTAAGTTCATAAACTGTGAAAAACAAATACAACAATGCAATATTCAGTGTTGACAGCTGGATTTTTTGTGGACATGTTCCAGAAATATTGATGTTAAAGATTTATTTTTTTGTAAAGAAATGTTTAGAATTAAGTTGATGAATCCAGATGGATCTCTATTACAATCCCCAAAGAGGGCACTTTAAGTTGATGATTACTTCTATGTGTAGAAATCTTTATAATTGAATCACTTGTTTATTTTTCAACAAGTTTTTAGTTATTTTTATATCCTTTTTTCCACAAATAGTTCAAGAAATACCACCACAAATTAGCAATATTTTGCACTGTTATACAATCTAATAAATCAGAAACTGATGACATAGTGCTGTATTTTACTTCTTTATCTATTTTTTTCAACCAAAAATACTTTGCTCTGATTAGGGGGTACTTGAAAAAAAAAAATTTCACCGAAAAAAGGTTGAGAACCACTGCTCTAGACTACAGTAAGTAGTATATTTTTTTCTGTTAGACTATTATATCATTGCTGAAGATATTGAATAAATCAAAAGACGATTTTAAAGGTACACTGACTCATTCTGTTTTGAACAGTATTGGACCACAGAATTAACAGGAAAGGCGTCAACCAGGTAGGTCCAATCTGAACGGTTGTTGAAACGATCAAATCATAAATTCTGTCCGACTCAAAATTCACACCATTTCTAAAATGACTGTTCCTTTAACATATTTAAAATAATCTTACAGGCAAACTTCCACCATGAGTACTGACGCAGAAATGGCCGTTTACGGCAAAGCTGCCATCTTCCTTCGTAAACCAGAGAGGGAGAGGATTGAGGCTCAGAGTAAACCTTTTGATGCCAAGACAGCCTGCTATGTAACCGATGCCAAGGAGCTGTATTTAAAGGGAATAATCACCAACAAAGACGGTGGCAAAGTCACCGTCAAAGTTCTGGACACTAATGAGGTTGGAATCTTTAAACTTCTAAACAAAAATATGTTTGACTTTTATTTTTAACGTGACTAATGTCTTCTTGTAGGAGAAGACAGTTAAAGAAGATGACGTCACTCCGATGAACCCTCCCAAATTCGATAAAATTGAAGACATGGCCATGATGACCCATCTCAATGAAGCCTCTGTTCTGTATAACCTCAAAGAGCGTTATGCAGCATGGATGATTTATGTACGGATAAATGCCCACTGAGTAGCATATCAAAGGATTGTATGTACAGTTTTAAGACATGCGGTTAACTGTGTTACACCTCTGATCTCTATCAGACCTACTCTGGGCTTTTCTGCGCAACAGTGAACCCCTACAAGTGGCTCCCAGTGTACGACGCTGAAGTTGTGTCTGCTTATAGAGGCAAGAAGCGTATGGAGGCTCCACCCCACATCTTCTCTGTCTCTGACAACGCATATCAATTCATGCTTACTGGTATGTAGTTAGCTAACACTTTTCAGTTTTGAACAATCAAAGCATTCAGCAGCAGAAATACAAAATTGATTGCACTTTTTTATTTTAACAGATAGAGAGAACCAGTCCGTCTTGATCACGTATGTTTTTGTTCGTTTTAAAATGAGTTTTTTTTTTTTTTTTTTAAACACAGGAAAACATGTTTGAATTAGTTTGCCTTTATTTCCAGTGGTGAATCTGGTGCGGGAAAGACTGTGAACACCAAGCGTGTCATTCAGTACTTTGCCACAATCTCAGTTGGCGGAGATAAGAAAAAGGATAGTGCAGGATCAGCACAATTTAAGGTTTGTAAAATTACAAAAAATTTGGATATATTCTAAGAGAAAAACAAATAAGTTTGTTGATCTTATTTCTAAACCTGATTGCAGGGCTCACTTGAGGATCAAATTATTGCTGCCAATCCTCTTCTGGAAGCCTATGGTAATGCCAAAACTGTGAGGAATGACAACTCTTCTCGTTTTGTAAGTATAGCTACCTTTTGCAAGAAAAGAACTGTTTTACTCTTATCCAATTAATGACTGTTAAACAAACCTTTGTTTAAAACAGGGTAAATTCATTAGGATCCATTTTGGTACAACTGGCAAACTGGCCAGTGCTGATATTGAGACTTGTAAGTACAAAAAAACCCCCAGTAAATTTAGGTTGCAGTAGAAGTGTGCTTGACTGTAATTTAAAAATGTTATTTGCAGATCTGCTGGAGAAGTCCAGAGTGTCATTCCAGCTTCCTGATGAGAGAGGCTACCACATCTTTTACCAGATGATGACCAATCACAAACCAGAACTGATTGGTATGGAGTGGAACAGTCATTTTAACAAGCTACATCATTCAAATGTGTCCAGTAGTTGCTAATTATTACATTTGAATTTGCAGAACTGTCACTCATCACAACCAACCCCTACGACTTCCCTATGTGCAGTCAAGGACAGATCACTGTGGCCAGTATTGATGACAAAGAAGAGCTGGAAGCCACCGATGTGAGTAAAAGTACTTTGTAAACAATGTAATTCAAATAGATGTAAATACATTTGAAGATATGTTTCATTAATTTTCTTTTCTGAGTTATATTATCATAATTTAAATACCTTCTTTGCACACAGAATGCCATTGATATCTTAGGCTTCAGCCATGAGGAGAAGATGAGCATCTACAAAATGACTGGTGCTGTCCTCCATCATGGTAACATGAAGTTCAAGCAGAAGCAGCGTGAAGAGCAGGCTGAGCCTGATGGCACAGAGGGTACGTAGCAACTAAATTCCGATTTGCAGAGGTAGAATGGGTAAAACAAATAATATTCATTTTAGTCTATTTTAAGTCTAACAAAAAAAAAAAAAACTTTTCAGAAGCTGACAAAGTTGCCTACTTGTTGGGTTTGAACTCTGCTGACATGCTGAAGGCGCTGTGCTATCCTAGAGTGAAAGTCGGAAATGAGTATGTCACCAAGGGACAGACTGTAGCTCAGGTAATTATTCATATTTAGGGTGGTATATGTTTAAATGTTAAATTGAGAGCTCAAATTTAGAAAATGGAATAGAGATTAATTTGTATGTAATTTTATTGTAATATATTATCATTTTGTTTTTAATCATATGTTCAACATATATTACAACATTTAAATGTCAACAAAAAAAACATTCTTAATCCTTTCATCTATTTCATTCAGGTCAATAACTCAGTGACAGCCCTTGCCAAGTCCATCTATGAGAGGATGTTCTTGTGGATGGTCATCCGTATCAACCAGATGTTGGACACTAAACAGTCAAGGCAGCACTTCATCGGTGTGCTGGATATTGCTGGTTTTGAAATCTTTGATGTAAGCTTCATTCGTATGAAATGAGTAAATCATATTTTCAGACATTAGTCATGGTGATGGACTGGTGTAAATTACTTGTCTTCCTGTAGTTCAATAGCATGGAGCAGCTGTGCATTAACTTCACTAATGAGAAGTTGCAACAGTTCTTCAACCACCACATGTTTGTCCTGGAGCAAGAGGAATACAAGAAGGAAGGCATTATCTGGGAGTTCATTGACTTTGGCATGGACCTGGCTGCCTGTATTGAGCTGATTGAAAAGGTAAGTATTTGATTCAGAACAAATATTTGAAACTAATTGAATGGACAAAAATAGTGTTGTATTGCTATTGCACTTAGAAAAATAAAACAAGATAATTTGACTGAATCGCTCAAAATGTTTATCTCTACTCATTATTTTAGCCAATGGGTATCTTCTCCATCCTTGAAGAGGAGTGCATGTTCCCCAAGGCCACTGATGTATCCTTCAAGAACAAGCTCTACGACCAGCATCTTGGCAAAACCAAAGCCTTTGAAAAGCCAAAACCCGCAAAGGGCAAGGCTGAGGCCCACTTCTCCCTGGTGCACTATGCTGGCACAGTGGACTACAACATCGGTGGCTGGCTGGACAAGAACAAGGACCCACTGAATGATTCTGTTGTGCAGCTGTTCCAGAAGTCTCCAGTTAAACTTCTGGCTTTCCTATATCCTCCTGCTCCTGCTGAGGGTATGCATAGAGTTCTGTTTTCTGTTAGAATAATGAAAGTTACATTTTTATCACATGAATATCACATTTTACTCTATGGTGAATTGCATTGTCCACCAAAATAATTCACAGAAGCGGGAGGCAAGAAGGGAGGCAAGAAGAAGGGTGGCTCTATGCAGACTGTATCCTCACAGTTTAGGGTAAGATCATCTATTTTGGACAGGTCATGTATAATTTTTATTTTGAGTGAGTAAACACGAGTTACATTGTATGACAATAATCCCTGTTTGTAACTTTTTCAGGAAAACTTGGGCAAGCTAATGACTAACTTAAGAAGCACTCATCCTCACTTTGTGCGTTGTCTGATTCCTAATGAGTCAAAGACACCAGGTAATTATATCAATAAAGTATTTTATGTAATATAATTAGGTTTCAAAATGCTGTTAATGAATATTGATAGCTGATAAAACATTATAGTTGTCTATTTCAACAGGTCTGATGGAGAACTTCCTGGTCATCCATCAGCTCAGGTGTAACGGTGTGCTGGAGGGTATCAGAATCTGCAGGAAAGGTTTTCCCAGCAGAATTCTCTATGGAGACTTTAAGCAGAGGTACTATTTGTAATTTAAAGGTTTTTACTATTTTTATAAGACTTAACTTATGTAACAATATCCACTGACAAAAAAGGTACAAGGTACTGAATGCCAGTGTCATCCCTGAGGGACAGTTCATTGACAACAAGAAGGCTGCAGAGAAGCTGCTTGGTTCAATTGATATTGACCATGACCAGTACAGATTTGGTCACACCAAGGTAAACTAATTATTGAGTTTAAAGTTGTATGTGTAATGTGATTAGTTGTTTTCTAAAGATTGATTGTATTCTAAAGGGTTCAATCCACAATAACGTGTTGTTGACATTTCATTGATTTGGGGTAGATGAACATCTGCTGAACTGTATGTTTCAATCTGGTCAGGTCTTCTTCAAAGCAGGTCTTCTGGGTACTCTTGAGGAAATGAGAGATGAAAAACTGGCAACTCTGGTCACAATGACTCAGGCCCTCTGCCGTGGTTATGTCATGAGAAAGGAGTTTGTGAAGATGATGGAAAGGAGGCATGTTGAAAATCCTGAAAACACAATCAGTATCAAGATAAAACAGTAAATTAGTCTAAATATTCCATACAGTGTCCATAACTAAATATTTATATCCACAGAGAGGCCATCTATACCGTCCAGTACAACGTGCGCTCATTCATGAATGTCAAACATTGGCCATGGATGAAGGTGTACTACAAAGTTAAACCTCTGCTGAAGAGTGCTGAAACTGAAAAAGAGCTAGCCCAGATGAAGGAGAATTATGAGAAGATGACCACTGACTTGGCTACGGCGCTTGCTAAGAAGAAAGAACTTGAAGAAAAGATGGTGTCTCTGCTGCAGGAAAAAAATGATCTGCAACTGCAAGTGGCATCTGTGAGTACATACCAATTTACAGATAAGCATGTGTTTACAAAAAACAATAACACATTTCGGTCCAACAGGAGTCAGAAAATCTGTCTGATGCTGAAGAGAGGTGTGAGGGTCTTATCAAAAGTAAAATTCAGCAGGAAGCCAAACTCAAAGAGGTAACCGAGAGATTAGAAGATGAGGAGGAAATCAATGCTGAGCTTACTGCAAAGAAGAGAAAACTAGAAGATGAATGCTCTGAGCTCAAGAAAGATATTGATGACCTGGAGCTTACCTTGGCCAAAGTGGAGAAGGAGAAACATGCCACTGAGAACAAGGTAAGTAATTATCGTACATAGTTACAGTATCTGTCTGTTTGTATATTGATCTGTCTATCTACAGTTAACACCATCTGTCATTTGATAATAACAGTTTTTTGTTTTGTTTTTAAAAGGTGAAGAACCTGACTGAAGAGATGGCGTCTCAGGATGAGAGCATTGCTAAACTGACCAAGGAGAAGAAAGCCCTTCAGGAAGCTCACCAGCAAACTCTTGATGACCTGCAGGCTGAGGAAGATAAAGTCAACACTTTGACCAAGGCCAAGACCAAGCTTGAGCAGCAAGTGGATGACGTAAGAGTTATTTAGGTTATTAAGTCACATTATTATGTTAGTAATTTGTACTACAAAAAGAAGATTTGTTTTGAATGTCATAAAGACTGAATCATATCACTATACAGCTTGAAGGATCTCTGGAACAAGAGAAGAAGCTGCGTATGGACCTGGAGAGAGCCAAGAGAAAGCTTGAGGGTGACCTGAAACTGGCACAGGAATCCATCATGGACCTTGAGAATGACAAACAGCAGACAGATGAGAAAATGAAGAAGTAAAAAAATAGTTATTTATGTCAATATAAATACAATTCATGACATGTAAAACATGTGTAAACATTCTGAATATTGGCATTACGTGTATGAATTATGTTAAATATTCTAAATATTTGCTCTTTGACATCTCCATAGGAAGGACTTTGAAATTAGTCAGCTTCTAAGCAAGATGGAGGATGAGCAGTCAATGGGTGCTCAGCTCCAGAAGAAGATCAAGGAGCTTCAGGTGAATGTTTTTGTCTGTCTGTCGAACTGTATGTATGTTCTATGTTATATTTTACAACGTAAAAAGTAAACCAACAACAACATGTCTCAAAAGGCCCGTATTGAAGAACTGGAGGAGGAGATTGAGGCTGAGCGTGCTGCTCGTGCCAAAGTTGAGAAGCAGAGAGCTGATCTCTCCAGGGAACTTGAGGAGATCAGTGAAAGGCTGGAGGAGGCTGGAGGTGCCACTGCTGCTCAGATTGAGATGAACAAAAAACGCGAGGCTGAGTTCCAAAAGCTGCGCCGTGACCTTGAGGAGTCCACCTTGCAGCATGAGGCCACTGCTGCCGCTCTGCGAAAGAAACAGGCTGACAGTGTTGCTGAGCTGGGTGAGCAGATTGACAACCTCCAGCGTGTCAAGCAGAAGCTTGAGAAGGAAAAGAGTGAATACAAGATGGAGATTGATGATCTCTCCAGCAACATGGAGTCTGTTGCTAAAGCAAAGGTGCATAAACATGTTACACTGTCTTCAAACAAACGCTTTAATACTGTAAAATATGTAAAAACTGACCAATGATTTCCATACATTTTTACACAATAGGGCAATCTTGAAAAGATGTGCCGTACTCTTGAGGACCAATTTAGTGAACTGAAAACCAAGAATGATGAAAATATTCGTCAGCTCAATGACCACAGTTCACAGAAAGCTCGTCTTTTGACAGAAAATGGTAGGCATAACCCAACTTTAGATTACAATGATTTCCTGTTTTTAGATGTAAAACTGAACACACACTAACGTGATGATTATTTCCAAAAAAGGTGAGTTTGGCCGTCAAATTGAAGAGAAGGAAGCTCTTGTCTCACAGCTGACCAGAGGCAAACAAGCCTTCACCCAACAGATTGAGGAACTGAAGAGACAGATTGAAGAGGAAGTCAAGGTGAGTAATAATACTCACCAAATAATGTCTTGCACAAGAAATATGTTCATAAAGTGCAATATTTGTTTTACCAGGCAAAGAACGCTCTTGCCCATGGACTTCAATCAGCACGCCATGACTGTGATCTGTTGAGGGAGCAGTTTGAGGAGGAGCAGGAGGCTAAGGCTGAGCTTCAGCGTGGTATGTCCAAGGCCAACAGTGAGGTGGCTCAGTGGAGAACTAAATATGAAACTGATGCTATCCAGCGAACTGAGGAGCTTGAGGAGGCCAAGTGAGTGTAATTTCAATTATAACAATTATGCAGGCATATATTTAGTTTTCACCTAAGCGAGCAAGTGGTTGCTACTAGTTCACATTGCAGCATATTAAATATTGACCTTTTTTCACATGATTATCAACATAATAAACTACATACTTGGATTTCCCTCGATGCAATGTATGTGTGTATTTAGAATTTTAACACAAATGCTCATTGATAACCATGTTTATAAACAGGAAAAAGTTGGCACAGCGACTTCAGGAGGCTGAGGAACAGATTGAGGCTGTGAACTCCAAGTGTGCTTCTCTGGAGAAAACAAAACAGAGGCTCCTGAGTGAGGTGGAAGACCTCATGATTGATGTGGAGAGAGCTAATGGGCTTGCTGCTAACCTAGACAAAAAGCAGAGGAACTTTGACAAGGTAAAACTTCTTATTTAGTGCAGTCAAGAGATACCAAAAGTCAGGTAAATACTGTATGTATTGATCAAAATATATTGTAAAAATGGCTGAACTAGGTGTTGGCAGAGTGGAAGCAGAAGTTTGAGGAGGGACAAGCAGAGCTCGAGGGAGCTCAGAAAGAGGCTCGTTCTCTTGGCACTGAGCTGTTCAAGATGAAGAACTCTTATGAGGAAGCTCTGGATCAGCTGGAGACCATGAAACGTGAAAACAAGAACCTGCAACGTAAATTCCTCCAATACTTTAACTGTGGAGTCAGCATATAATTCACAGTATGTGTTACAATGATTAATTCTGATTCTATATTTGCAAACTCTCTTTCCATCTCTGTAGAGGAGATCTCTGATTTAACCGAACAGATTGGTGAGACCGGGAAGAGCGTCCATGAGCTCGAGAAGGCCAAGAAACAAGTGGAGACAGAGAAGTCTGAGATTCAGACAGCTCTTGAAGAGGCTGAGGTGATCTAACATAATATCCTTTAGCTCAGTGTTTTAGTGTGCCGTGAAATACAGTCTGGTGTGCCGTGGGACACTATCTAATTTCACCTATTTGGGTTAAAAATATTTTTTTCCAAACCAGTAATTATAGTCTACAAATCATGTGTGTTTAGGTTTTTTTAAATGTTTTTTTTGGTCCTGTCCAGCTTCTCAGGCAATTTATATTGTTGATGTAGATTCCCATATCGGCCTGACAAATTTACTTTACTAAAGAAAAAAAAAGTGTTGTTGTTAAGAGTCGGTGTTGTCTGGAGCTCAGCAGAGTAATCGTGTAATACTCTTCCATATCAGTAGGTGGCAGCCGGGAGCAAATTACTTTGTAGATGTCGGAAACAGCGGGAGGCAGTGTATAGGTAAAAATGTGTCTAATGCTTAAACCAAAGATAAACAAAAAGTGAGTGGCACTAAGAAAAGTCATTGAAGCTTAGGGAATGCTATGCAGAACGAAACTAAAACTAAACTCGCTACAAAGGTAACAAATACAGATTGCTAGACGAAAGCAAAGACTTACTGTGGAGCAAAGACAGCGTCCACAATGCACATCCGAACATGACATGACAATCAAAAATGTCCCCACAAAGAAGGATAAAAACCACTTAAATGATCTTGATTGCTAAAACAAAGTAGAATGGGGAAATATCGCTCAAAGGAAGACATGAAGATGCTACACCAAAATACCAAAAAAAAGAGAAAAAGCCACCAAAATAGGAGCGCAAGACAAAAAATAAAACACTACACAAAGGAAAACAGCAAAAATCTCTAAATAAGTCACGACGTGATGTGACATGTGACAGTACACCTACTTTGAGACAAGAGCTATATTGATGCATGGTAGGTTATGGTTTATAGTCATATCTAACAATTGCGACAACGACTTAATACTGTCAACTGAGTTTCGGTTTTTAATGTTTTCTGCTGGATGTGTGCCTCTGGAGTTTTTCGATGCTAAAAATGGGCCTTTGATCAAAAAAGGTTGAAAAACACTGTTCTCGCTGAAGTGTATACCTTATCATACTGTACCTGAGTACAAAGAATAATATATCATTATCAATGTCAATAGGGAACTCTGGAACATGAAGAGTCTAAGGTCCTGCGCGTCCAGTTGGAACTCAACCAGATTAAAGGAGAAGTGGACAGGAAACTGGCTGAAAAAGATGAGGAAATGGAGCAGTTTAAGAGGAACAGTCAAAGGGTGATTGAGTCCATGCAGAGCACTCTGGATTCTGAGGTCAGGAGCAGAAATGATGCCCTAAGAATCAAGAAGAAAATGGAAGGAGACCTGAATGAGATGGAGATTCAGCTGAGCCACGCCAATCGACAGGCTGCTGAGTCTCAGAAACAGCTGAGGATCGTACAGGGACAGCTGAAGGTATTTACAGTAAATGTGATGATCTATATCACACACTGTGGTGACTGGTCATGTTGTCATTCATTGATTATCATAACCATTTTACCTTGAACTAACTAGGATGCACAGCTGCACCTTGATGATGCAGTGAGAGCCCAGGAAGATCTAAGAGAACAGGCCGCTATGGTGGACCGCAGGAATGGTCTCATGGTGTCTGAAATTGAGGAACTTAGAGCTGCTCTGGAACAAACAGAGAGAGGCCGTAAAGTTGCTGAGCAGGAGCTGGTGGATGCATCTGAGCGTGTTGGACTTCTGCATTCTCAGGTAAACAAATACATAATTATTTAAGAAAAAAAGTTTTGTTATCTGTAGACTTTACACTGAAAATATACATATTTTGATATCTTAGAACACAAGTCTGATAAACACAAAGAAGAAGCTTGAGTCCGACCTGGTCCAGATTCAGGGTGAAGTGGATGACACAGTTCAAGAAGCAAGAAATGCAGAAGAGAAAGCCAAGAAGGCCATTACTGATGTACTTTTGTTTTTTCTTTATAAAGTTTTCCTCGCTTCTCTTCTCAATAATTTCCTAAAAACAATGAATTTTTTCCTCCTAGGCTGCAATGATGGCTGAGGAGCTGAAAAAGGAACAGGACACCAGCGCTCATCTGGAGAGAATGAAGAAGAATCTGGAGGTTGCGGTCAAAGACCTGCAGCACCGTCTGGATGAGGCTGAGAATCTGGCCTTGAAGGGTGGCAAGAAGCAGCTCCAGAAACTTGAGTCCAGAGTAAGATAGTTATATCGAAAAAAAAATGCCATCAGAGAGTATGCCTGTTACTTAAAACATTGTTTTCTCCAGGTGCGTGAGCTTGAGGTAGAGGTTGAGGCGGAGCAGAGACGTGGTGCTGATGCTGTTAAGGGTGTCCGCAAATATGAGAGGAGGGTGAAGGAGCTCACTTACCAGGTGATTATTGCCATTAGTATCAAAAAAAGTGGCCTTGAACTGATATGTACTTACATTTGCAAACACATATTTCTATTACAGACTGAGGAGGACAAGAAAAATGTCAGCAGGCTGCAGGATCTGGTTGATAAGTTGCAGCTCAAGGTGAAGGCCTACAAGAGGCAGGCTGAGGAAGCGGTAAGGAAAAAATCCAGAGTGCAAAAAGTTACACTATTTATCCAAATGTATTTTTAACTGGATGTTGTATCTCACTTTGCAGGAGGAGCAGGCTAATGTTAACTTGTCCAAGTGCAGGAAGGTCCAGCATGAGCTGGAGGAGGCTGAGGAACGTGCTGACATTGCAGAGTCTCAGGTCAACAAACTGAGAGCCAAAAGCCGTGATTCTGGCAAGGTAATTTCGTTGAGTAGTAACTAAATGCAATCAAAACACTAAAACCTAAAAAATATTACGAAATGGAAATTAAATAAAATTTTAATGAGTGTCCAATTGTTTACTTGTTTGCAGGGGAAAGAGGTAGCTGAGTAAAGAAGACTTATAATACCAAAGGTTGCATAAAATTCTTTAAAAATAAAATATGTGATGCTCTGAAACATGTGTATTCGCTTATCTCTGACTTTTTTATTTTAAAAACAAGCTGTCGACCAAAAATGGCTGCACCCCTGGTCTAAAGAGATCACACACATCATAGTGTGTTCTTTTCTTGTGTGGCATACTTGAACAGGCCCGACATACTGTATGCTGCTCACTACTCATCGCACACGATAATGACGGCGGCCCCTGGCAGCACGGGAATGACACCAGACCGGACCGCGGCTTCATTACAAAACATTGGAAGAGACTAACATTTTAAGCAGATACCTAAAAACAATCCGGCATTGTTATAGAAATGATCGTTGACTCACTTTTTTGAAGTAAGTCCTTAAACACTTTTCATGCAATTTTTATAGCATAATAAACTCAATGGAAAAACATATGTCCACAGCAGAGGACACTGGTTCTCAGGAATATAACAAATGACATCTATGACATGAACAATACAATTTCTGTAATCCATTTCACTTTTATCTTTGCATTGCCTATAATAGGGTTGTCCCGATACAAAAAAATATTTTTATACTTTAAAAAAATAAAGGGAGACAAAAACAAATGTTATTATTGGCTTAATTTTAAAATAAAATCTTCTGGTACATCAAACATATGTTTCCCTTTGCACTCGAAGCACACTTTTAGAAGGTTAAAATAAAAATCTAATGCATTTTGGACTCTGTGCTTTTCTTATTGCACTAAAAGGACGATTTGCCATTTTATGTATTACATATGGTCTGCCATTATCTAGGATTAAGTTAGAATAGGATAGAAAGCTTTTAAACATTGTATTAAATGCTTCATCATTTATGGTTTCCACTCTTGATAACTCTGATAACAAATCAATTTTTAGTTTAGGGAAGTTCTTAACATTATAATTTATCATTGACAAACGCTTGCTTTGTTCCTTTCATAGCTTGTAATAACTGTCCGTAATTAACATGTCATCTAGCACTGATCTCAAAGTTTAGGTCTAGCATGTACCAAAAGGTTAGAAAACAAAACTTTAGCTAACAATAGTTCATTTGTAGGTAGGGCTGGGCGATATATCGATATACTCGATATATCGTGGGTTTGTCTCTGTGCGATATAAAAATGTACTATATCGTTATATTCGAGTACACGTTCTCACGCAGTTGCTTTTAGCTGCTTGCATTACACTGCAGGCGTTTCCCACTCTTTCTTATCTCTCCTTCTCACAGACAGCAAGCGCACCTTCTTACATTTGTCACGTCATACATCACATACGTATACTCTCTCGTGGAGTAGAGAGGTAACAGCATGGGCAACGTTAGCTGTGATGCTAGCGAAGCCGTGCGAGTGGTAATGCGAGAGAAAAAAGGTGCGATCAGGTTACAAATGAAGGAAGAATTAATTCCCAAGAAAAACAGCAGGGGGTCCATGGTCTTGCGGTGGTTTGGCTTCAAGCGGGAATATGTCGAACAGACAACTTTAATTTGTTTAGTGTGGTGCACAAGCATTGCTACAAAAAGTAGCGTTACTGCTAATATGTAGCATCATTTGAAAAGTCACCCGCTAGAGAATGAAGAGTGCACACTCCGCATGTCAACATCTCCGTTCGGTGCCACACGCCCACACAATCAAAATGCCGAGGCAAACATTTCCAGATCAACACCGTATGAAAAAATTGTCAACAACAAAAGGAGATAATGTCTGTAGTGAACTACCACACAGCGAAGGACGAACACTATTTAATTTCCTATTATGCAGCTCATTTTTATTTGACACTTATTGAAATATCTTGTGTGACCTCATGCACAAAAGTGCACTTTATTTGTTTTAAACTGTTGTAGTGGCCAGATCAACACTGTATGAAAAAAAAGTCAACAACAAAATGAGATAATGTGCGCAGTAAGCTACCACAGAGCGAAGGACGAACACTATTTGATTTCCTATTATGCAACTCATTTTTATTTGACACTTATTGAACTATCTTGTGTGACATCATGCAAAAAAGTGCACTTTATTTGTTTTAAACTGTTGTAGTGGCGTTCGATACAAAAAGTGCACTTTAATTTAGTGTTGTGTTGATATGTCATCTTAGTGACATCATGCACACAAGAGTACTAATATCTTGTTTTAAAATGTCTCTGACAATCTTGCACTTTCTGTTTTGGAAATGACATGAATGTTTGTGCCACTGCTAAATAACAGTTTAATAAATACAGTTTTGGTCAATTTACCTAGCTGTGATTTCCCTCTCTGCATGAAAGTTTAAAATGAGGATATATTAATGCATTATGAACAAGAATATTTTAATGTAGACAAATAGAATCATCATACTGCTGTGATTATATGAATTAAGTTTTAATTTAAGGCTAAGGCAAAATATCGAGATGTATATCGTGTATAACGATATGGCCTAAAAATATCGAGAAAAAAGGCTGTATCGCCCAGCCCTACTTGTAGGGCTAGTAATCTCTGTGGCTTACCTTTCATATGACTCGATAGAGCTGACTTTCCTATTGCGAAAAGCTAGCTTTCCTTTTTGCATATTTTGCAGCAGGCTACACGTGAATTTGGTCCACATTTTATCCAAAGTTTGTATTTGTCATTTTCCATCCAATGTTCATTAAAACGACAACCTCCCCCGGCATGATGGACCGATGCACCACTGTCCTCTTGGGGGCAACATACAGCTCTGGCATGACCACAACCTAATGTAAGGGCTTGTGCAAAGCCAACAGATCAAGCGTGTAGCTTTCATTTTTAAGAAAACTTTTTTTTTTTTTCCCATTTTATAATTAGCCTATTGAGGCAGACTACTGGAAATATGGTGAACATTTCCAAGCATTTACAAGCACTTCACCCAAACTTCAAATATTTTTCAAACCTTGAAAACACATTAAAATCCAAGCATTTTCAAGGTTTTCAAGCACCCGTACGAACGCTGATATTAGCTCTATTAGAGTACTATCAAAAGGACTATGTGTCGCAGGCTGATGCAAATCTTCTTTGACATCCATCCATCTATCCATTTTCTACTCCTTGTCTCTTTTGGGGTCACGGGGGGTGCTGGAGCCTATCTCAGCTGCATTCGGGCGGAAGGCGATGTACACCCTGGACAAGTTCCCACCTCATCACAGGGCCAACACAGTTAAACAGACCATCCATCCATCCATTTCCTACCACGTATTCCCTTTTGGAGTCGCGGGGGGCGCTGGCGCCTATCTCAGCTACAATCGGGCGGAAGGCGGGGTACACCCTGGACAAGTCGCCACCTCATCAGGGCAGTTAAACAGACAACATTCTTAAAAAAAAAAAATATGTCTGTTTTTCCTCGATTGGCTGTCTTTTTACACATTGCTTTTTTGCTACATTTAAAGGAGGTGTGTCAAAGTCATTTTAGCTCAGGGGCCGCATGGAGTAAAATCAGACATGTAAAATCATGACATAATAATTTAAAAATACGAGAACTTTAGATTGTTTCTCTTTGTTTTACTTCGACCCAGAATAGTACATCCTAAAAAATTTACATATCACAAATGATACTCTTGACAAAACATTTCAAGTTAGTTGAATATTCTGAGGAAAACATTGGTGCAGTTTCAACAACATTGGAAAACATTACTAAAACGGAGGCTTTTCAAGGGGTTTGATCATTCCTGGAAATGACTAGCTTAGAATGGCCAAAAGTAAAGATGTGTGTGTTCAAGTTGAAGGAAACGGAAACTACAAATGAAATTACCTCAAATATATCGTATTTTTCGGAGTATAAGTCGCACCTGTCGAAAATGCATAATAAAAAAGGTAAAAAACAGACAGTATATACGTCACACTGGAGTATAAGTTGCATTTTGGGGGGAAATTTATTTGATAAAACCCAACACCAAGAAAAGACATTTGAAAGGCAATTTAAAATTAATAAAGAATAGTGAACAACAGGCTGAATAAGTGTACGTTATATGACGCATAAATAACCAACTGAGAAGGTGCCTGGTATGTTAACGTAACATATTATGGTAAGAGTCATTCAAATAACTATAACATATAGAACATGCTATGCGTTTACCAAACAATCTGTCACTCCTAATTGCTAAATCCGATGAAATCTTATACGTTTAGTCTCTTACGTGAATGAGCTAAATAATATTATTTGATACGGTAATGTGTTAATAAATTCACACATACGTCGCTCCTGAGTATAAGTCGCACCCCCGGCCAAACTATGAAAAAACGTATAGTTCGAAAAATACGGTACCTGAAATACGAGACATAATGATGCATTATGTACATTCAGCTAGCATAAATAGCATGTTAGCATCGATTAGCTTGCAGAAATGCAGTGATTAGCACTCCAACAAGTCAATAACATTAACAAAGCTCACCTTTGTGGATTCACGCAAAGCAAAAGACGTCGGATGGACAAATAGAGACAAAGAAGGAGTGGCATAAAACACGTCTCTCTGTGGCAGCATCAAGGTAAGTTGCACATGCTAACAAACTATGGTGCGTTCAAGGACTGCTGAAATCAGGACAAAAATGGTGCGCGCCAAATACTCTCATCAGTGAAGCATGTTTAATGTAAACAGTGGGATTTCGAACAATTAGGAAGGTTTGTGTCATGTTTGTCCTCCTACAGAAACCATATTAAAACAAAACATATATTTTTTTCCTCATATTTTTCCATTTTCATAAATATTTGAAAGCCGTGAAAGCCGTGCATTGCCGACCCCCGCCCTACACTCACCACGAGTTGGTGCTTTGCATATACTTGCACTAGTGTTGGTGTTGAAGCCAAGAACAATTAGAATGGACTTTCCATCACTTTATGTAGATAAAAGTTTATGTTTTTGCAGTATTTGTCAGAAATTATCAGTAATGGTATGACATACAGGGGCCAACATCATCGCGTCCCCTCCATCTGGGGACAATGCTTCCATAGGGGTAGAGTGATTACGTGATGTGCGCTGTTATTCGGAATTGAAAAGAGTTGAGATTAAAGTTGTGCTGCTCCCGAGCGCCCTTCTGGAATTGTGTTTAGGGAACATCCGACCAGCAGGATGACACACAACTCTTTAAACGCAGCAAAAAAGTCATGTGTAAAAAGACAGCCAATTGAGGAAAAAAAGGAAAACATTTTTTTTTTTTTTTTTAACAAGAGACAAATCATAATACGCACAGATATTTAAAAAAACCACACACACGGCTCTGAATACACACACACACACAATGAAATACAGACACAAAATAGTTCACGATCATGTGAATTGTATTAAAGACGGACGGATTGAGATATGCATTTGCATATAATAAACATGCTTAACATTTACGATTGTTTTGGCCCTGACCATTTTTCAAACACTTCGCTAACACACAACATAACCTGCACAACATCGTCACGCGGGATCATTTTCAAGCCACAGATCATCAGTCTGTTGCTGACTTGGGTTGGAAGGAGGAGATTGGGCTAAAAATCTGCGAGGTTGGATGTACTAGGCTTAAACATTTTTTTCTCTCCATTGTTTTCTACTCATTGTTATACTTAATAAAACAATTTAAATCCCAACTATTAATAATATCCATCCATCCATCTTCTTCCGCTTATCCGAGGTCGGGTCGCGGGGGCAACAGCCTAAGCAGGGAAACCCAGACTTCCCTCTCCCCAGCCACTTCGTCTAGCTCTTCCCGGGGGATCCCGAGGCGTTCCCAGGCCAGCCGGGAGACATAGTCTTCCCAACGTGTCCTGGGTCTTCCCCGTGGCCTCCTACCAGTTGGACGTGCCCTAAACACCTCCCTAGTGAGGCGTTCGGGTGGCATCCTGACCAGATGCCCGAACCCCCTCATCTGGCTCCTCTCGATGTGAAGGAGCAGCGGCTTTACTTTGAGTTCCTCCCTGATAGCAGAGCTTCTCAACCTATTTCTAAGGGAGAGCCCCGCCACACGGCGGAGGAAACTCATTTCGGCCGCTTGTACCCGTGATCTTATCCTTTCGGTCATGACCCAAAGCTCATGACCATAGGTGAGGATGGGAACGTAGATCGACCGGTAAATTGAGAGCTTTGCCTTCCGGCTCAGCTCCTTCTTCACCACAACGGATCGGTACAACGTCCGCATTACTGAAGACGCTGCACCGATCCGCCTGTCGATCTCACGATGCACTCTTCCCTCACTCGTGAACAAGACTCCTAGGTACTTGAACTCCTCCACTTGGGGAAGGGTCTCCTCCCCAACCCGGAGATGGCATTCCATCGTTTTCTGGGCGAGAACCATTGACACGGACTTGGAGGTGCTGATTCTCATTCCGGTCGCTTCACACTCGGCTGCAAACCGATCTATTAATAATAATTGTGTTTAATTCCGAACGGGACAATCGGTATAACATGGATGGATGGATGGTTCAAAGGAACAATTGATCCTTTTGTCATAGCTATTTCCAGTGCTTTAAAAATTCTGCAACGATCAGTGTTTACTATTAAACCTAAACCTTTCCTTGTAGGCAAGGAAAATGGTAATATAATTAAATATGGGGAATCATTTATTTGAAGCATAGTTGCTGGTAATGTGAGGATGTGAGTTACAACCAGATTATTTTTGCAGGATTGATTTTATTTTGCCATGTATTTACATTTTACAAACCCTAATCTCACAAAGTGACAACTGTGTGATTCTTCTACCCAGTTTTAAAGGGAAACTGTAGTTTTTAAGGAATTTTGCCAAACATTCACAATCATTATTAGAGACAAGAACACAGAGGTCTTTTATTTTTAATTATTTTAAAGATGATAAAAAAAAAACATCATAGTCATGATACATGCAGCACATCATGCATGTGTCATGGCAGACTACATAACCTGCCTAGTCAGCGGTGTACAGCAAAACATGAAATGTGGGCTAATACTTCACAGATACTCTAATATGATTGTTCATGTTTTTTAGTCAGTACAGATTGGGGTCTTAATGCATTGTGTTATGCATTACAAACTCAAACGTGTTTCGTGCTGACATATAAGCTATCTTATCACTCACCGTAGCTAGCTCACGCCTAATACCGTATGATTCCCGGGCGCAGCCACCGCTGCTGCTCACTGCTCCCCTCACCTCCCAAGAGGTGATATCGTGTGTGTGTGTGTGTGTGTATGTGTGTGTGTGTGTGTGTGTGTGTGTGTGTGTGTGTGTGTGTGTGAGACTATCATTGGTACATTAACTTTAACTTTAGCACACTGATGTGTTAATGTGTTAGAAAAAAGGTTCCTCTGTGTTTGCTCTTACAATTACAATGTCGCCACAGTTTGGTTATTGTATAGGTTACGGAACATATGTGAAGTATTGACGACGGTTTTGCATTCATGGAATGCATTTTTAATGTTTTTTGGAGGTGAAATTGACTGCTCCAATTAATTACAACAAGATGATTTTTACATTTAAGAATGCAAAAAATGTATATTTTGTCTTCTTTTCTCTCATAATGATTGTCAACAATAGGCAAAATTCCCAAAAAAATGCAGTTTCCCCTTAAGGGTGACATAAATCACTATTAGTGGGATAGACAAATCAAAATAAAAGTCAAAAGTATGATTTATCCACAGTAAATATAAAAAAATGTTGCTATACACTTTCGATGTCAGGAGCTACAACCAGTGTTAATGTATGGAAATGTTATTTTATCATACTATAGTATCATGTAAGTATTACAATATTGTATTTGTACACATATCGGCCTACCGTCTCAGCTTCTTCACCTGTTGTCCTTCACATTCAACACTAAAATGAAGAAAAAATATAGAACTTAATTAATAAAACATTATACATACACTGGAAATGGGAATACGTCATCAGCTTTAATATTCAAGGTAACTGATTTTACATTCTGCTGGATTTGCCAGCCAGCACTTTTTCTGTGTCCGAAGTGGCTAATGCTAAGTTAGCTAGCTAATGTTAGAATTTGCTGAGTTGAGTTTCTTTCGAACATGAACACACTTACATTATGATACATCACATAATTTCATATCATTTGTACAGCACATCTGAAACTGAGTAGTAAGAAGCAAAGCTTATTTAATCCATACTTGCCAACCTTGAGACCTCTGATTTCGGGAGGGGCGGGGTGAGGGGCGTGATTGGGGGTGGGGCAGGGGCGTGGTTTTGTGGCGGGGGCGTGGTTAAGAGGAGAGTATATTTACAGCCAATTCACCAACTCAAGTATTTCATATATATATATATATATATATATATATATATATATATATGTGTGTGTGTGTATGAAATACTTAACTTTCAGTGAATTCTAGCTATATATATTTATTGTATTATATATATAAATTAAATAAATAGTTGAATTTCAGACAGCACCTATCAAATACACACTAATAAAAACACAGTTGTTCTACTAACTGTACTGTGCTTGCTGGTTACTTTGTTACTAAAAAAAAAAAAAAAACACCTACCTTTCACTATTTGAGTAACGTCACTTCCGAGTTTCCAGAAGATGGCGCCAGTATGTGCTTTGCCCTGCCGTCTCTCGCTGTCAGCTCTGTTCGTTTTTGTGTTGTTTGCGTCTATTTTTGTCTCTGTCAGCTCACTGCTTGTGTATGACCGCCAAACACTGTTGGATCTCTGCCCCTTTCCCACTGATATGATCAACTTCGACGTTGGCTTTTTCGACGTCCCAGTCAGCTTTTTCACCTGGCCGGATCACTGCCTTCCTTTCCTGCCTCGTGGCTCCTCTCCCCCGCCACCTGCGGGCTGTGTGTTGGGCCCTACCAGGATTAGCTGCGCCCTTGGACGTGCTGGCCCCCGCCAGGTTTGGTCTTGTGAAAGCAAGATCTTTGACAAACAAAACGTTTATCCTGAAGGATTTCTTCACTTCCCGCAGACTTCGCTTCTTCTGTGTGACGGAAGCATGGCTGAGAGCTGGTGAGTCTACCCCTCTTGATGAACTTCTGCCTCCGGAGTGTTTCTACTTTAATTCTCCGCGGCCGTCCGGTCGAAAAAGAAGAGGATTAGCAGTCATTTTTAAAAATGCCTTTAAACGCCATCAGATCCGCCTGCAATCCTCCTTTTCAAGCTTCGAACTGTGCATGTTTGAGCTAGAGTGGGCGTGGCCTCCAGCTCCAGCTGAATTTCGGAAGAAAATTTCTTCAGGGAAGTTTTCGGGAGAGGCGCTGAATTTCGGGAGTCTCCCGGAAAATCCGGGAGGGTTGGCAAGTATGATTTAATCCCAACCATTTCCCACTTCAAAACACTTACTGACAAATATGTTCACTTATGCTCACCTCTTTTGTAACACAATGACAGCATCCATCCATCCATTTTCTTTTGGGGCCACGGGGGGTGCTGGAGCCTACAATGACATCAGTGAACTTTTAATACAGCAGTTCTTGGAATAGATAATTATGTAAGTCATGAAAAACATAATGAGATGAAGAGTATCTTGTTTTCCATTAGGTTGAAGGTATTTGTCAAAATTATTTTCCTTGTATTTTGAAAGCACTTTTAACTTTGAACAGCCTCTTAAAGTGGATCTTACTAGTACATTGTTTAACTGATTTGCTCAATCCATTCCATAATTTCATTCCACATGCTTGAACTAAGGTTATGTTTTTCTTCTTTTGTTGAAAATAATTGTTGAACATTCCTGGGTAGCAGGTTATAGTTTGCTTTGTGTATAATTTTAGCTGTTTGCAAATACACCAAGTCATTCAATTTCAGTATTTTTGATTTAATAAATAAAGGGTTTGTATGTTCTCTACATCCAACAGTATGTATTATTCTAATTGAGTTTTTTTGTAACACGATTAACAAATTGAGTTAACTTTTGTAATTATTCCCCCTTATTTCTGCACAATAAGTCAGATATGATATAAGCCATTTTTTCAACCTTTTTTGAACCAAGCCACATTCTTTTCACTGAAAATATCCAGGCAGACACGATCCCATCCTTGTTGCTGTTGTTGTGTGCCCAACTTGTCACTTATCAGTTAGTGCAAACTAAACTTAATAATTCACCAAAAGTAAGCGTATTGTCTTTTTCTGCCTTTTACTGGTACGGAACTTATAGTTAAAGCCCCAACGATTGTCACACACACACTGGGTGAGGTGAAATTTGACCTCTGCATTTGACCCATCCCTTATTCCACGCTCCTGGGAGGTGAGGGGAGCAGTGAGCATCAGTGTGCGCCGCACTCAAAATAATTTGGTGATTTAACCCCCAATTCTAACTCCTTGATGCTGAGTGCAAGCAGGGAAGCAATGGGTCCCATTTGTTGTAGTCTTTGGTATGACTCGGTCGGGGTTTGAACTCACCACCTCTCAGTCTCAGGGCGGACACTCTCACCACAAGGTCACTGAGCATTACATGGTTAATCTGCTGATCCTCAGACAGCACAGACACCAAACAACGGAAGATAATTTGTGGATTATAATTGTTGGTTTACAAAAAATATTTTTCCCACCAATTAGGCGAAATTGCAAAATTTCCCCCGACACACCAAACAATATCTCAGGGTACACTAGTCTGCCGCAACACAGTGGTTGGAAAACATTGATATATGCAGTAGTTAATATGGAGTGATTTTTTTTTGTCCAGAACCTATTTTGCTTTATGTTGTATATTTTTACATGGGATTTCCCATTAATTTTCTCATCTTTTGTTACACCCAAAATGTGGTTTATTTTACTCTGTCAATGTTTATACTCTGTCTATTTGTATTTGTGTTTGACTTTCTTTTCGACTGTTAACAAATAGCATTTTTTTTTCCTTTTACTGAGATTCAAAGATAGTCTGTTTTTGTCAAACCCTTGGTTCATTTCTTCTGTTATTATTTGCACTACCATGAATTGATTAACGTGGACCCCGACTTAAACAAGTTGAAAAACTAATCCGGGTGTTACTATTTAGTGGTCAATTGTACGGAATATGTACTGAACTGTGCAATTTACTAATAAAAGTTTCAATCAATCAATTAAAAAAGCTTTTGTGTGTTCTTTCCTGAACAAAATGCAGTCGTGTTGTCTTTAAATACAACTAACTTTAACAATTTGGTAACTTTACAAATAGTGTGTGTATAAGGATTAAACAATGTTGGTCCCCAGTATTGATCCCTGTGGTACACCGCAAGATATAACCAGCTGTGTTGACATATTTTCATCTATCTTCACATGTTGCTTCCTGTTGGTTAAATAGCTTGGTTGCTTAGGAATATAGTATTTATTTTCAAACCATACATAAACCTGAACAATGTGCTCAGCAGCCTCGAATGGAAAATAAACCAATATTTTTTTACTACTTTATTTACATCAAATACATCAATTCACAATACTGATTTTTTGGAAAGTCTACTTTATGTCAGGCTGCAGATTTAACATACAGTAAGTGCATTGTTTAAAAAAATAATCAGAAATTTAAATAAAACATTCAAAGTATATTAAACAAACCTTTAAGATGGGAGGCAGTGGCGCGTGAGTCATTAATTGCAACGACAGAGGAGTGAAAGTTGCTGAAAATGTGGCGATAATACTCCCTGTTTTTTTAATCCACCCCTTGTTCGTGTTTTTATTTCTGTTACCTTTGACTCATAAGTAAGCTATTTTAATACAAAACATTGACGAAACATTCATAATATATCACAAAACAAGACGTCGCAAAGCCCCGCCTAAAAAAAAATGTAAGTCTGGGAAGTGACGTAAACTTCGCGCATGCGTGTATTCATCATGTTTTCTGGGCCCGACCAGTGTTGACTGTAATTTGTTTAATGAATGTTTGTTTGGACAAATAACTTACTTGGGATTAAAAGGGAACAAAATATAAACATGAACAAGGATTGGATAAAAAAAAAGGGAATATCATCGCCATATCTTCAACAAGTTTCAATCTTCTGTCGTTGCAATGAATGACGCACGGGGGCGCCACTGCCTCCAATCGTAAATGAATGATGTACTTTGAAATCATTTTTTTAAACTGTAGATTTTTTTTAAACAAGGCACTTAAATTTTAATAAATAAAAATGATGAGTATTGTAATTTATGTATTTGATGTAAATAAAGAAGAAAAAAGGCTGCTGAGCACATCAGATATTGGTACTGTTTCAAAATAATTACTGTATTTGTATTTTTTGGGGAAATATCTTTTATTGAAGTTTACAGTTAAAATCACATTTGATGATCACACTCAAATGCACGCTTGAGGACTACTACCCACCACGCAGTCTGATAGTTTATATATCAATGATGAAATATTATCAATCAATCAATCAATGTTTACTTATATAGCCCTAAATCACTAGTGTCTCAAAGGGCTGCACAAACCACTACGACATCCTCGGTAGGCCCACATAAGGGCAAGGAAAACTCACACCCAGTGGGACATCGGTGACAATAATGACCCAGTGGGACGTCGGTGACAATGATGACTATGAGAACCTTGGAGAGGAGGAAAGCAATGGATGTCGAGCGGGTCTAACATGATAACCATTACCATTGCAACACATGCCAATACGGCCTTTTTAGTTTACTAAATTACAATTTTAAATTTCGCGGGAGTTTCGTCTTCGAAACGTCGTGTACTGATGACGTGTACGCAAGACGTCATGCGTTTTAAGGAAATATGAGCGCTGCACACACACAGCTAAAAGTCGTCTGCTTTAACGGCATAATTACACAGTATTTTGGACATCTGTGTTGCTGAATCTTTTGCAATTTGTTCAATTAATATTGGAGAAGTCACGGTAGAAAGATGGAGTTGGGAAGCTTTAGCCTTTAGCCACACAAACACAAAGTGATTCCCTGTTTAAAATTCCTGGAGGTGAAACTTTCCTATGGATCAGAGCGCGGTCAAGACAACATGGATCCCTACCAAATGTCAACCAGCAGGTTTCGGTGAGAAAATTGTGGTTAAAAAGTCAGTTCTTACCGGAGAAAAGCTGAGCTTGTGCCGTCCATAGCTGCCGTCGACTCCCCTGAGACACTGCGTGTCAAGACACCCGTGGAGACACCCTTCCGACTATCAGGTACTACTTAACTCACTAAAACACTAACAACACAATAGAAAGATAAGGGGTTTCCCAGAATTATCCTAGTAAATGTGTCTGAAAACATCGGAATCCGTCCCAATGCAATCAGGTTTTTTTTTTAACTTGTTTTTTTTTTTTGTCTCTTTTTTTTTCTATTCCGTCGCTATCAATATCCTCAAACACGAATCTTTCATCCTCGCTCAAATTAATGGGGAAATTGTTGTTTTCTCGGTCCGAATAGCACTTTTTGTTGGAGGCTCCCATTAAAAATAATGTGAATATGTGAGGAGCCATCAACATGTGACGTCATCGTCTGCTACTTACGGTAGAGGCAAGGCTTTTCTCTAAACATCGAAAGTTGTGAACTTTATCTTGGATGTTCTCTACTAAATCCTTTCAGCAAAAATATGGCAATATCGCAAAATGATCAAGTATGACACATAGAATTGACCTGCTATCCCCGTTTAAATAAGAAAATCTTATTTCAGAAGGCCATTAACAACTCAAGGTTTACAGCAGGGGTCACCAACCTTTTTGAAACCATGAGCTACTTCTTGGGTACTGATTAATGCGAAGGGCTACCAGTTTGATACACACTTAATTAAATTGCCAGAAATAGCCAATTTGCTCAATTAACCTTTAATAAATAAATCTCTCTCTCTCTCTATATATATATATATATATATATAAATATATATGTATATATATATATATATATATATATATATATATATATAAAAAATGGGTATTTCTTCACGGTGGCAGAGGGGTTAGTGCGTCTGCCTCACAATACGAAGTTCCTACAGTCCTGGGTTCAAATCCAGGCTCGGGAACTTTCTGTGTGGAGTTTGCATGTTCTCCCCGTGAATGCGTGGGTTCCCTCCGGGTACTCCGGCTTCCTCCCACTTCCAAAAACATGCACCTGGGGATAGGTTGATTGGCAACACTAAATTGGCCCTAGTGTGTGAATGTGAGTGTGAATGTTGTCTGTCTATTTGTGTTGGCCCTGTGATGAGGTGGCGACTTGTCCAGGGTGTACCCCACCTTCCGCCCGATTGTAGCTGAGATAGGCGCCAGCGCCCCCCGCGACCCCAAAAGGGAATAAGCGGTAGAAAATGAATGAATGAATGAATGGGTATTTCTGTCCTTCAGTCCGTCGTACATTTTTTTTCCTTTTACAAAAGTTTTTTGTAGAGAATAAATTATGAAAAAACACTTACTTGAGTGGTTTAAAAGAGGAGAAAACAGGGAAAAAATGAAAATTTAATTTTGAAACATAGTTTATCTTTATTAATCAACTTTATTTATTTATTTATAAAGCACATTTAAAATTTACCACAGGGGTAGCCAAAGTGCTGTACAATGGACAGGTTAAAAGATCATACGAGGACCAAGCAAACAACACAACACAAACAGAACATGATATTGTTTACATAAACAAACAGTTGCACGTTCATAAATTGAAAATGTTGCAGACGAAAGGGATTAGGCTGAAGTTGAACACTAATTGCGCCTAACCCTATAAACAATGTCAAATACAATATGAGCGTCCAAAAAATATAAAATTTCCTTTGCACAACATATTATAAATATGTTGTAATAGTATGATGAAGTAGAACAAGATTGTAATAAAATTTAGGTCAAAAAGAGACATGAATTAGATTAGCTTTTTGACACGATTTTTCAAGCGAGAAAATCAACCCCTGTGGCAGCAAAAAAAAAAAAAAAAAAATACTGTCAGCATTTTATTGGGCAAGCTGAAAATGGTCCAAACAAGGACACATCACACTCATCAAATACTACTCATTTGCCAAGAAAGAGAGTAAGAGTTTCGGCTGGATAAAAGGAGATGGAAGTAAAAATGTTCAAATTGATAATAATATACTTAGTCCAACTGTTTCAATTCCTAGCATACCACGGTGGATGTACAACATGATATGCAATTATTAAAGAATATAAGTCTAAACAGTGGTGTGCCGTCAGAGCCAGCAAGGACTTTCTGATGGCCTAACATAAACATAAACCATGATCATAATTAAAAATAACAGTAATTTTTAATTTACTTTCCCTAAACATCTAAAAGTATTCATATTCTCTTCATGTCATATTATGCTCCTTCCAGCGCTGTTGTTTTTAGTTTATAAAGTTTTCATCCAATCAGAATTCAGCAAGTTTATGTTGTCATTAGGGGTGTGGGAAAAAATCGATTCGAATACGAATCGCGATTCTCATGTTCTGCGATTCAGAATCGATTGTTTTTTTTTAAATCCATCCATCCATCCATCCATCCATCCATCATCCTCCGCTTATCCGAGGTCGGGTCGCGGGGGCAGCAGCCTAAGCAGGGAAGCCCAGACTTTCCTATCTCCAGCCACTTCGTCTAGCTCTTCCCGGGGGATCCCGAGGCGTTCCCAGGCCAGCCGGGAGACATAGTCTTCCCAACGTGTCCTGGGTCTTCCCCGTGGCCTCCTACCAGCTGGACGTGCCCTAAACACCTCCCTAGGGAGGCGTTCGGGTGGCATCCTGACCAGATGCCCGAACCACCTCATCTGGCTCCTCTCGATGTGGAGGAGCAGCGGCTTTACGTTGAGCTCCTTCCGGATGGCAGAGCTTCTCGCCCTATCTCTAAGGGAGAGCCCCGCCACCCGGCGGAGGAAACTCATTTCGGCCGCTTGTACCCGTGATCTTATCCTTTCGGTCATGACCCAAAGCTCATGACCATAGGTGAGGATGGGAACGTAGATCGACCGGTAAATTGAGAGCTTTGCCTTCCGGCCTAGCTCCTTCTTCACCACAACGGATCGATACAACGTGCGCATTACTGAAGACGCCGCACCGATCCGCCTGTCGATCTCACGATCCACTCTTCCCCCACTTGTGAACAAGACTCCTTTTTTAAATCTTTTTTTTATTTTTTTATCAAGCCTACAAAACAATACACAGAAATACCATAACAATGCAATCCAATTCCAAAACCAAACCGGACCCAGCAACACTCAGAACTGCAATAAACAGAGCAATTAAAAGGACACAAACACGGCACAGAACAAACCAAAAGTAGTGAAACAAAAATGAATATTATCAACAACAGTATCAATATTAGTTATAATTTCAGCATAGCAGTGATTAAAAATCCCTCATTGACATTATCATTAGACATTTATAAAAATAAAAAAAACAACAACCATAGTGTCACAGTGGCTTAGACTTGTATCTCATAAGCTTGACAACACACTGTGTCCAATGTTTTCACAAAGATAAAATAAGTACTATTTTTGGTTTGTTTAATAGTTAAAACAAATTTACATTATTGCAATCAGTTGATAAAACATTGTCCTTTACAATTATAAAAGTTTTTATTTTTTTTAAAATCTACTACTCTGCTAGCATGTCAGCAGACTGGGGTATATCCTGCTAAAATCCTATGTATTGAATGAATACAGAATCGTTTTGAATCTGAAAAATATCGTTTTTGAATCGAGAATCGCGTTGAATCGAAAAAAAATCGATATATAATGGAATCGCCAACCCAAGAATCGATATTGAATCGAATCGTGGGACACCCAAAGACTCGCAGCCCTAGTTGCCATGCTGTACCAAATCTGCCATGGCCTTCAGAATCAACAATGCCGACGTCCGACAGGCACATACATTTGATAGGCAGTTGCATTAGCCAATCAGATCACGAGTTATTGTCAGTAAGGCCTTCTAGCTGGCCTAAGGCAGATCTATATTGTGATGCTATGAGCTAAGTAACATAAGAACTCCATTACCCATCACAGTAGTGCGGAGCACTAAATGTTATACAACACTTCTCAGGCGGCAAGACCAGATATCTACATCTCCAGATTGATTGTTGTCAAATGTTCTTTGTCACATTGTTTACTTTCAAATGTCCATTAATGAATTTATTAATGTATGATGTCTCAGGTGTGATTCACTACAATAGGGCCCCACAGCACACTGGATTCCATCCATCCATCCATTTTCTACCGCTTATTCCCTTTGGGGTCGCGGGGGGCGCTGGTGCCTATCTCAGCTACAATCCAGTTACCGGTAATTGAAATACCACAACACTGGATATTGTTCAGACAAGTTACATTTAAGAACTCGCACACAATGCAACACTGGAGGTGACCATGACGTGTGCATTTTCCGCCCATGTGTACTAGGTCGCGTACGGAGGGGGTGAGGGGGTCTTAATCGACCATTGTGCGTGTGTGGACAAGGATAAGGTTAGGTGGGATTTATCCTGGATAGCCTTCGCCGCATACTTGCCAACCTTGTGGGTTTGAGGTGGGCTGGGCTAAGGGGGGAGGAGTATATTTATAGCTAAAAATTCAAGTATTTCTTATTTATATGTATATATATGTTTGTTTATTTACACATATACACACACATAACACTCCTCTACTCATTGTTGGATTTGAAGCGCAATGCTTTTAGCCAGTAGCACAACCTTTGAAGGAGCATAGGTATGGGCAGCATCTGTGAAATTTGCCGGAAAGGAGTGAGTTTAGGGTTGAATTGTCCATCCTCGTTCTATTCTCTGTCACTATCTTTCTAACCATTCCGAATACCCTCTCTGATGATGCATTACTGTGTGGCATGCACAAAAGTGCCTTCATCAAAAGTGCCTTTTTTTTTTTTTTTTCAAGATGGCGCTGCTGTAGTGGCTGCTGTAGGCAGGAGCTCTGTGCTCTTGTCTCATCCTTTTGTGTTTCCCTCTTGTTTTAATGTGTTATTAAATTTTTTTGCCTTTTGGTCCGGGACCCTTTGGGACTGTGTGACAAGGGGTGTCACTTTTGTGCTTTTTTTGTGGACTTCTGGATCTGCCTCCCGGGAGCCTTTTGGCCATGGAGACCAGCTGCTGGGTGTCTGCCACACCGGAGTCGGTTTGGAGGGACTGGAGGAGATGCGGGTGAGGGGACAGGGCTGCGGAGCTAGCACTGAGCGGTGGGACGAAGAGGCTTCGCGGTGTCTTGGCTGGGTGAGCAGGTGTCGGACACCTCAGTCTCCTTGGACATATCATCGCTCATCCATGCGGACTGGACACTGGCCGAGAGTGGAGTCGGCTGTCTTGGTTGCTTTGATGGGTCTGCTTCTGTCTCTGGCCATGCTCCCTCCACCCCAGCAGACGATGGCGTGGAACACTGCAGAGGCCACCACAGTGGGTATGTTTCTTTTACTTTTAATTCATAGCTGTATGTAGAAGTGTCTGCTTGTATCTGCTACTTTAATGTCTTTAATGTCCTCTGTGTTCTTTGATGTTTGATGTTTCCCTCTTACACACATGTAAGAGGGATGTGTACTATGACTATGAGTTGTTGTTTTTTTCCCTTGCCCTCTGTCTGCACCCCCTCTCCAGGGCCCAGGCTAACACCGATTTTTTTATTTTATTTTAATCTTCTATTCCCCCCCTTGTATACCTGTATCTCATCTTTTTTTTGTAAGGGGCGCTGGAAGCCGGCAGACCCGTCAGCGATCCTGTTCTGTCTCCCTGTAATGTTTGTCTGATCTTGAATGGGATTGTGCTGAAAATTTTAATTTTCCTGAAGGAACTCTCCTGACGGAATAAATAAAGTACTATCTAATCTAATCTAATCTAATCAAATGCACCAGAGTCTGGAATCTTCCATCTCGCCCTAGCAAACCCCTTCCCCTTCGATCTGTCCTGGATTAACTGAAATTCTTGTTTCCAATCATTTTGGAACTTGCAAAGGTAGTTCTTATTCTTACTCGTCGTCGCCATGACTGTCTATTATTCGTTCTTCTGCTTCGTCTTTGTTATGTTTTTGGACATTACTACTTGCCGTAGCTTTGAAGCAATGCATGAAGGGAATCCGGATGTTGTAAATCAGTGTATTAACGTGCCGGCTGGAATAAACACACACTGAGAAATAGCTCCGTGCCTTCCCACTTTATGGTTCATAGATAAACCTATGGATAACGGAGACATATATAATAGTCTCCTTCTTGTTGTGTGTGCAGTTGCGCACTGAGCTCCAAAAGCCGTAGATGTTGTAACGTGACTGGGCCGGCACGCTGTTTATAAGGAGGAAAAGCGGACGTGACGACAGACTGTCCTCACTCTGGTCCGCATGTTGTCCGGCTGGAAATTGGGAGAAATTCGGGACAATGGTTGTCCCGGGAGATTTTCGGGAGTGGCAATGAAATTCGTGAGGGTTGGCAAGTATGCTTGGTGTAAACAGGGCCTAAATGTGAGTGCCAAATGTTAAATCTAAACCAATCCATCCATCCACCCATCCATCCTACCGCTTATTCCTTTTGGTGTCGCGGGGGGCGCTGGTGCCTATCTCAGCTACAATCGGGCGGAAGGCGGGCTACACCCTGGACAAGCCGCCACCTCATCGCAGGGCCAACACAGATAGACAGACAACATTCACACTCACATTCACACACTAGGGCCAATTTAGTGTTGCCAATCAACCTATCCCCAGGTGCATGTCTTTGGAAGTGGGAGGAAGCCGGAGTACCCGGAGGGAACCCATGCATTCATGGGGAGAACATGCAAACTCCACACAGAAAGATTGAACCCAGGACTACTCAGGACCTTCGTATTGTGAGGCAGACGCACTAACCCCTCTGCCACCGTGAAGCCTAAATCCAAACCAAAATGTTAAATCCAAATCTTGAATCAAAATCTAAATGTAAGCTTAAAATTTTAAATATGTGCGCTCAATGTTTAATTTAAACCTCAATACTGAATCAAACCCTAAATCTTGAATCCCAACCTGAATGGTAAAACTAAACCTAAATCTTAAATCTAAATGTGAGCGCTAAATGTTAAATCTGAACCTAAATGTTAAATCTAAACCTAAATCAAAGTATGAGCGCTAAATCTCCCGCAAAGTGTAGGGATTAATCTTTATACGATGTCATTATTCCACATGTCTGCCGCTTGGAACAGATACTCCTACACCTTTCTGACTGCGGAAGAAGGAAACATAACAGATGCTTAATAACAAATATTGCCAATGCCATCCATCCATCCATCATCTTCCGCTTATCCGAGGTCGGGTCGCGGGAGCAGCAACCTAAGCAAGGAAGCCCAGACTTCCCTATCTCCAGCCACTTCGTCTAGCTCTTCCCGGGGGATCCCGAGGCGTTCCCAGGCCAGCCGGGAGACATAGTCTTCCCAACGTGTCCTGGGTCTTCCCCGTGGCCTCCTACCGGTTGGACGTGCCCTAAACACATCCCTAGGGAGGCGCTCGGGTGGCATCCTGACCAGATGCCCGAACCACCTCATCTGGCTCCTCTCGATGTGAAGGAGCAGCGGCTTTACTTTGAGTTCCTCCCGGATGGCAGAGCTTCTCACCCTATCTCTAAGGGAGAGACCCGCCACACGGCGGAGGAAACTCATTTCGGCCGCTTGTACCCGTGATCTTATCCTTTCGGTCATGACCCAAAGCTCATGACCATAGGTGAGGATGGGAACGTAGATCGACCGGTAAATTGAGAGCTTTGCCTTCCGGCTCAGCTCCTTCTTCACCACAACGGATCGATACAACGTCCCCATTACTGAAGATGCCGCACCGATCCGCCTGTCGATCTCACGATCCACTCTTCCCCCACTCGTGAACAAGACTCCTAGGTACTTGAACTCCTCCACTTGGGGCAGGGTCTCCTCCCCAACCCGGAGATGGCACTCCACCCTTTTCCGGGCGAGAACCATGGACTCGGACTTGGAGGTGCTGATTCTCATTCCGGTCGCTTCACACTCGGCTGCGAACCGATCCAGTGAGAGCTGAAGATCCCGGCCAGATGAAGCCATCAGGACTACATCATCTGCAAAAAGCAGAGACCTAATCCCGCGGCCACCAAACCGGATCCCCTCAACGCCTTGACTGCGCCTAGAAATTCTGTCCATAAAAGTTATGAACAGAATCGGTGACAAAGGACAGCCTTGGCGGAGTCCAACCCTCACTGGAAATGTGTTCGACTTACTGCCAGCAATGCGGACCAAGCTCTGACACTGATCGTACAGGGAACGGACCGCCACAATAAGACAGTCCGATACCCCATACTCTCTGAGCACTCCCCACAGGACTTCCCGAGGGACACGGTCGAATGCCTTCTCCAAGTCCACAAAGCACATGTAGACTGGTTGGGCAAACTCCCATGCACCCTCAAGAACACTGCCGAGAGTATAGAGCTGGTCCACAGTTCCACGACCAGGACGAAAACCACACTGTTCCTCCTGGATCCGAGGTTCGACTATCCGGCGTAGCCTCCTCTCCAGTACACCTGAATAAACCTTACCGGGAAGGCTGAGGAGTGTGATCCCACGATAGTTGGAACGATATTGCCAATGACGTTGCATAATTAAAAAAAAAAAAAGCTCCAACTGTGTGCGTGTACAAGGTGTGTTGCCTGAAGACAATCAGACACTCAAACACGTAGACGCTGCACTTCCGCGTTTGACAATGAAAGGAAATGATTATAATTACATTTAGGCATGCAGTGTGACTGAATACACATATTTCTATTTGTGTGTGTGTCTTTCAGCATTTTACTGCACTCTTACTTCATGATTGTGTCACATATGAACGGTTAGGATGTGTTGTAAAGAATGTGTCTTAATTGAGAGATAAATGGTCAAAACATGTTCATAGCAAAGTCATCTTACTTCCTTTTTAGTCCCACTTTTCGGACAGTGGTGCTTTAAGATGGAAAATAAGTACAATAAATGGCGCCTTTTAGAGGGTACAGTAGGCTCGGCTTGTTCCGGTTTCTGATCTGTACTTGATCTGGAAACATGCAAATTCAACGATTAATAACGAAAATGTTGAAAATCATTGGAATCCTACAGAAAATACTTTAATAATTCAGTTCAATGGATGAATATTCATATGTATTTGATGTTATCATTATTTGTTGTTTCTTTTATTTTTTTTTCTCATGCTCTGGCTCTGTTTCAGCTCCCACACCTGACTGCACATCACTGTTGCACAAGTCAGACGGTAAAACCAGTTGATCAGGTGGTGCAACTGCGAGGAATGTCACAAAATAGAATAAATAACTGTTCAAAATTAAAGGGCTTCAAAAAAAAAGAATGTAAAAATACATTACCAGTTGTTATAGATTTCATTTTTTTTATCCATCCATCCATCCATTTCCTACCGCTTATTACCTTTCGGGGTCGCGGGGGGCGCCGGCGCCTATCTCAGCTACAATCGGGCGGAAGGCAGGGTACACCCTGGACAAGTCGCCACCTCATCGCAGGGCCAACACAGATAGACAGACAACATTCACACTCACATTCACACACTAGGGCCAATTTAGTGTTGCCAATCAACCTATCCCCAGGTGCATGTTTTTGGAAGTGGGAGGAAGCCGGAGTACCCGGAGGGAACCCACGCATTCACGGGGAGAACATGCAAACTCCACACAGAAAGATCCCGAGCCTGGATTTGAACCCAGGACTGCAGGAACTTCGTATTGTGAGGCAGACGCACTAATCCCTCTGCCACCATTTTTTTTAATTGTGCAATATTTTTTTAATAAAACCAATCGTAATTGCAGCTAATTAAAGGCCTTCTGAAACCCACTACTATCCACCACGCAGTCTGATAGTTTATATATCAATAATGAAATATTAACATTGCAACACATGCCAATACGACCTTTTTAGTTTACTAAATTGCATTTTTAGATTTCCCGGGAGTTTCGTCTTGATAACGTCGTGTAATGATGACGTGCACGCAAGACGTCACGGGTTTTTAGGAATATGAGCGCTGCACACACACACAGCTAAAAGTCGTCTGCTTTCACCACATAATTACACAGTATTTTGGACATCTGTGTTGCTGAATCTTTTGCAATTTGCTAAATTAATGGAGAACTCAAAGTAGAAAGATGGAGTTGGGAAGCTTTAGCCTTTAGCCACACAAACACACAGTGATTCCTTGTTTAAAATTCCTGGAGGTGAAACTTTACTATGGATCACAGCGCGATCAAGCGAACATGGATCCCGACCAAATGTCAACCAGCAGGTTTCGGTGAGAAAATTGTGGTAAAAAGTCGCTTCTTACCGGATATCAGCTGAGCTTGTGTCGTCCATAGCTGCCGTCGACTCCCCTGAGACACTGGCGTCAAGACACCCGTGGACACACCTCCGACTATCAGGTGTGATTAAACTCACTAAAACACTAGCAACACAATAGAAAGATAAGGGATTTCCCCGAATTATCCTAGTAAATGTGTCCTGAAACATCAGAATCCGTCCCAACGCAAACGCGTTTTTTTTTTTTTTTACTTTTTTTTTTCTAGTCCATCGCTATCAATATCCTCAAACACAAATCTTTCATCCTCGCTCAAATTAATGGGGAAATTGTCGTTTTCTCGTTCCGAATAGCACTTTTTGTTGGAGGCTCCCATTAAAATCTATTTGAATATGTGAGGAGTCATCAACATGTGACGTCATCGTCTGCGACTTCCGGTAAAGGCAGGGCTTTTCTCTTAGCACTGAAAGTTGCAAACTTGATCTTGGATGTTCTCTACTAAATCCTTTCAGTAAAAATATGGCAAAATCGCGAAATGATCAAGTATGACACATAGAATGGACCTGCTATCCCCGTTTAAATAAGAAAATCTAATTTCAGTAGGCCTTTAAATGATAGTTGTACCTGCAGTCTGAGGCTAACATGCCTACAACAAGTCCTCCCTGCAATCTTTGACTTTCCATCCATCCATCCATCCATCCATTTTCTACTGCTTGTCCCTCTCGGGGTCGCGAAGGGTCTGGAGCATATCCCAGCTACATTTGGGCGAAAGGCGGTGTACACCCTGGACAAGTCGCCACCTCATCGCAGGGCCAACACAGATAGACAGACAACATTCACACTCACATTCACACACTAGGGACCATTTCGTGTTGCCAATCAACCTATCCCAGGTGCATGTCTTTGGAGGTGGGAGGAAGCCGGAGCACCTGGAGCGAACCCACGCAGTCACGGGGAGAACATGTATGTATACTCCAAAAGAAAGACCTGGAGCTCGAGGATCGAACCCACAACCTTTTTATTGTGAGGCATATGATCAAGCCCCCGTCACCGTGCTGCATACTTTGACTTCCCGTCATCGGAAATTAACTCGTACATTATGAGATGGAATTTGAAATAATTCCAAAGACCTGCTTTAACGTGTGGAAAATTAAAGATCCACAATGTGTTAAACTTTTAGGGCAATTTTTTTTTTGGGGACATTTATGAACATTTTTTAATTAGAAGTATTTGACTTAGACGTTTGCATTGTGCTTCCCATTTAAAATGTTGGGACTTGTTCTCCATTTTTTTAATATATAAACATTTGAATAAATATCTCCAAATAATACAATTTAAAATATAAATAACAATCTAACTCAAACACAAGAACAAAATGTATTTGCTTTTTAATTAATTTTGTCTGTTGTTGATGAATGATGTAATTACTATTACTGATGATATTGATAATGTTACTGGTAATGTTGTTGTTATTATTGATTTTTTTTTTCTTTCCCGTTCCCGGTGATATATTTTATGTAAGTATATCGTATTTCTCAATTGCTCTGCAAATGTATATCCTTTTTGATGTTGTAAAGCTGGGATTG
Organism: Nerophis ophidion; assembly: GCF_033978795.1. Lineage (NCBI taxonomy): Eukaryota > Metazoa > Chordata > Actinopteri > Syngnathiformes > Syngnathidae > Nerophis > Nerophis ophidion. Next base: position 34,375,015 of record NC_084622.1, read on the forward strand.
TGGTTGTTTTAGTTTTATTTTTACTAGATTGATTAACATTATGTATTCAAAAAAAGTTATTTGCTGACTAATGCATTGAACTGCCAACTAAGTTTTCGAACACTTGTCTCTTATAAAAAGGAGCTATAAATAGGAACAGGTTTTTTAGCCATAGTTGTCAATCAAATGTTTCCATACAAGGCCCTGTCATGCAGTCTACTCCGTATTTACTTCACAAACAGAATTGTACTCAAGAATAATACTTAATGTCATTAATATACCTCCATTTTTCATTTCAAAGATGCGAAACACATATAGGCAGTATTTCAAAAAAAAAAAAAAATATATATATATATTTTTTTTTTCATTTTTTTTTTTTTTTTACATTAGATTGGTATTAGTTTGGCTAAGGTTACAGCTTCTAGCAAAGTTTTCACAAGACACTGGTTTACACTCAAACCTCCCCTACTCGGAATCTACGCCTGGATATCATAAATAAAAATAAAAGATGGTTTACGTGGATAATTTTAGTTTTTTTATGTAATACTTAAGTTTGGTAAAGAATTTCTTTGTCAATAATTATCCTTTTGGAAAAAACACAGTGATAATTTGTGTGCGCTTGCACAAGCATATTTTATTTTGTAGCATTTTTGTTTTTTTGAACAAAATATAATCGGATTTCTTTCTCCTATGGTTTGCATTAGTTCAATAAAGACTAATATTTTTTTAATCAAGTCTATGTATATTTGTTCCATCTAAACACTACAACCATCCATATATCCTTTTTTTTACTGCTTGTCCCTCTCGGGGTGGCGAGGTTTGCTGGACACTATCCCACTCATTCAGGTGGAAGGCAGAGTACAACCTGGACAAGTTGACAAAAAAACGTATCATAAAAAAAAAAAATGATTACGCAACAATATATGTGTTTCTTCAATGTATTTTAATAACATTTTTGTTTAGGATTTTCGTACACAGTTCCATCAACAAAATTAAAAATATGTGACTCTGAAAGTGCACAAGGTGGTGCTGAAAAGACCAAGTACAGTAATATTAAATCCATAGGCAACAGGGTAAAGCGGTCAACCCCTAGATGGCAGCCTAGAAATAAGAATAATCAAGTGAATTTTGCAAAATACAGTATGGACTACAGCGGGGACGCCGTGGCAAGTTTGGGAGAGTGGCTGTGCCAGCAACCTGAGGGTTCCTGGTTCAATCCCCACCTTCTACCATCCTAGTCACGTCCGTTGTGAGCAAGACACTTCACCCTTGCTCCTGATGGGATCTGGTTAGCGCCTTGCATGGCAGCTCCCGCCATCAGTTTGTGAATGTGTGTGTGAATGGGTCAATGTGGAAGTAGTGTCAAATCGCTTTGAGTTCCTTAAAAAAAAAAAAAGGTAGAAAAGTACCACACAAGTATAAACCATTTACCATTTCTTCATTTAAAAAAATAACTGAACACCCAAACATGAGATTTTTGAACCGTCTACACCAGGGGTGCCCATTACGTCGATCGCGAGCTACCAGTCGACCGCGGGGGTTGTGATAGTCGATCTCCAGCGAGGCTTTAAAAAAAATAGACCTAAAAATTAGTGATCATCAATCTTCACCAAGACGTCACTTAAATGACATTCACGGTACCGGAGGGTCTTGTGAGATGACGCTGGCTGCTGCAAGATCATTATTATGAAAATATGACCGAGAGGAAGGCGAGAAACACTTTTTATTTCAACAGACTCTCGCGCCGTACCTTCCGTCAAAACTCTAAAGGCCGACTGCACATTTCCTATCTTCACAATAAAAGCCCTGCTTCATGCTACCTGCGCTAACTAAATACAGAGTCTCGGAAAACTGGCGTGCACAAGCGATCCCTCAGAAAGCTGGCGTGCACAAGTGATGTGCACGCCAGCTTTCCGAGACTCTTATTTTGTTAGCGCAGGCAGCATGAAGCAGGGCTTTTATTGTGAAGATAGGAAATGTGCAGTCGGCCTTTAGAGTTTTGACGGAAGGGACGGCGCGAAAGTCTGTTGAAATAAAAAGTGTTTCTCGCCTTCCTCTCTGTCCTTTTTTCATAATAAGGAACTGGCAGCAGCCAGCATCATCTCACAAGACCCTCGGGTGCCGTGATCGTCAATCAAGCAAGCTACGGAATTTGCCGCCAATGTTTTTCTTGTAAAGTGTATGGAAGCTGGATGAATTAGATGCCAAAAACCAACCACTTTCATGTGGTATTGTACAGAAAGGACAACTTTTTTTCTCCTCCATTTGAAAATGTGGGCGTTATCATCATTACTGTCTGATTCCAATCAATGCAAGTCATCAGAATCAGGTAATACACCAACTTATATTCTTGTCTTTGTGAAAGAAAGACATCTATATGTGTTACACATGCTTGTATTATCATTAAACACATTTAACTTGTTTACAAAAATGTCTCTTTCATGAATAAATAAATATAAGTGATATATATAAATGAGGTAGATCCCCTCGAGTTGGTCAATTGAAAAGTAGCTCGCCTGCAGAAAAAGTGTGGGCACCCCTGGTCTACACAAACAATGCTTTCCATATTGTTGCCATGTTGAGAATGTTGTTAATGAGAACAAATGCGGCGATAGTAATTTGTTGTAAAATAAAAGTGTGTTTAAGCCCCACCTGTTGAATGTAAAAAAGTAATAAAGGGATCCAGAAGTTGTTTAGACATAACTCAGATAAGTAGATCATGCCATCTTGCTATTGGCTGGTGGGCTGAGAACATCATAAGACTCCAGTGCTTGTCTTCTGAATGTTTGTCCTTCTTCACCATCAACTGTCCAATCAGTTGTTTGGAGGGTTTCTTACTTGAGTGAGTCTCAAAAACAGAGACCATTATTTTACAGTCTTGCATAGCAAAATCTGGTAAGCAGAATACAAAAACCTCATTGAAAACGGTCACTGTCCCACATTCCATTGCGCAGGTTTTCTGGTACTTCAGCTTGCAGCTTTTGCACTGCACGCTGACCCTGGCATACAGAGCTGGACAACAAGAAGAAATGAGCTATTAAAGCTGCTATCTACATTTGCGTGGAGATGTGTGATATTTACCTGCGCCCAAGTGTGACTCCTTCTGGACTGTTTGGACCTTTAACACTCCAACCTCAAGTCTTTGAGAGATGGGGAGAAACTTGAGTGACAAAAGCACTTCTCCTACAAGATCCTATTATATGAAAGAATTAACACATCAGCATGATGGGTATTTACCCACACAATAAAAACATTGTCTTTTGTCTAAATTCAACTTTCAATCATAAAATAACACCAAACCAAATTAAGTTGGGGAAAAAAAAATTATATCACTTCCTGCTGCTTGACTTGTTTACATTTCATAAACATCTTCTGAGTGCTGACTTACTTGGTCAGGCAGACAATATTTACAAGTGATCCTTGTTTTGCAACGTTCCGTGTTATGTTTTTTTAACGACCATAATCCATAGTTGTACCTCAATTTACGAGCACACTGCGTTCCACGACCGAATTCATAACTCAAAACACTCATCTCATGTCGGGCCTGCCCATTGAAAGTTCCGTATTTTTTGGACTATAAGTCGCAGTTTTTTTCATAGTTTGGCTGGGGGTGCGACATATACACCGGCGCGACTTATGTGTGAAATTCAATCAATCAATGTTTATTTATATAGCCCCAAATCACAAATGTCTCAAAGGACTGCACAAATCATTACGACTACAACATCCTCGGAAGAACCCACAAAAGGGCAAGGAAAACTCACACCCAGTGGGCAGAGAGAATTCACATCCAGTGGGACGCCAGTGACAATGCTGACTATGAGAAACCTTGGAGAGGACCTCAGATGTGGGCAACCCCCCCTCTCTAGGGGACCGAAAGCAATGGATGTCGAGCGGGTCTAACATGATACTGTGAAAGTTCAATCCATAGTGGCTCCAACACAGCCGCGAGAGTTCAGTTCAAGCGGATCCAAGACAGCAGCGAGAGTCCCGTCCACAGGAAACCATCTCAAGCGGATCAGCAGCGTAGGGACGTCCCCAACCGATACAGGCGAGCGGTCCATCCTGGGTCCCGACGAGCGGTCCATCCTGGGTCTCGAGTCCGGACAGCCAGTACTTCATCCATGGTCATCGGACCGGACCCCCTCCACAAGGGAGGGGGGGACATAGGATAAAGAAAAGAAGCGGCAGATCAACTGGTCTAAAAAGGAGGTCTATTTAAAGGCTAGAGTATACAGATGAGTTTTAAGGTGAGACTTAAATGCTTCTACTTATTATTATTATGTTAATAATTATTCTAATTATTAACACATTACCGTAAAATATCAAATAATGTTATTTATCTCATTCGTGGATGAGATAAAGAAAAAGTCAGCAATCGTCACACACACGTCAACCAATAAGAATTCGGCGGGGGAGGGTTATGGCAGAAGTGCATTGTGGGTCATGGGATACTAACTGCTATATGCTATATGCTACTGCCGTAGCTATTAAAATAGATCATTTCATCGTTGGCGGTAACTTATAAAAACCGAGAAGGGCTGAACAAAAATTGAACCGAAAAGGAAATCATGTACTGCAGATTACAAGCTGGACGTAGTGAAATATGCAACAGAAAGTGACAAGAAATAAATAGATAAATGGGTTGTACTTGTATAGCGCTTTTCTACCTTCAAGGTACTCAAAGCGCTTTGACACTACTTCCACATTTACCCATTCACACACACATTCACACACTGATGGAGGGAGCTGCCATGCAAGGCACCAACCAGCACCCATCAGGAGCAAGGATGAAGTGTCTTGCTCAGGACACAACGGACATGACGAGGTTGGTACTAGGTGGGATTTGAACCAGGGACCCTCGGGTTGCGCACGGCCACTCTCCCACTGCGCCACGCTGTCGAAGCGGCGCATACCTTTGGAGTTGGCAGAGTTGTTTAGAAGCAACATCAAGGAAGAAGATTTCACCGGATTAATCGATTTGGAGTGACAGATTGTTTGGTAAACGCATAGCATGTTCTATATGTTATGGTTATTTGAATGACTCTTACTGTTAAGATCCGCTTTTCGGATCGCCACATATTATTGTTTATTCTTCCAGTTTTTGTTTCATTCTCCGTCTGATCCTCTTATTTCCTGTTTAGTCCGTCACCATAGTTAAACATTAGTTTCACCTCCTCCTCGTTTTCTACACACACCTGTTTCTCCTTGATTACTGCCTATGTAAGCCTTCCTCTTTTGTTTGTTCAGCCTGGGTTCGTAGTTTGTTCTCATACAACGGTACGTCTGTTTTTGCGCATTTGCTCACACGCAATTTGCTATTATTCTCGCGAGCTCCCACGCTACGCATTTATCTCTTTCTTAGCGCTTTGAGTACATTGAAGGTAGAAAAGCGCTATACAAGTACAACCCATTTATCATTTACTATTTAGGTCTCATGCTAAATGTTTTGTGTTTCCCTTTTGTGTGCCTACATGCCAGTTTTAGTTTTCTATTTGTATATCCTAGCTCTCATGCTTGCGTCTTTTGTTTGCCTTTTCTTAGCTCCAGTGTTTTTGTTCTTTAGCTCCGTTTGTTATTTAAATAAACAGTTAAATCTTACCTTTGCTGTGTTCATCATTCGACACATCCACGGAGGATCATGCCGAACAGACGTAATACTTACCATAATATGTTACGTTAACATACCAGGCACTTTCTCAGTTGGTTATTTATGCGTCATATAACGTACACTTATTCAGCCTGTTGTTCACTATTCTTCATTTATTTTAAATTGCCTTTCAAATGTTTATTCTTGGTGTTGGTTTTATCAAATAAATTTGCCCCCAAAATGCGATTTATACTCCAGTGCGACGTATATATGTTTTTTTCCTTCTTTATTATGCATTTTCGGCCGGTGCGATTTATACTCCGGAGCGATTTATAATCTGAAAAATACGGTTATTACATTCAATTTAATCCGTGTTTGGTCCCCCAAAACAGCACGACTGTTTTTTAGTAAGAAAAGCAAACTTTTAAGTAAGAAATATTGTTTAAAAAAAAAAAATTGTATAAACTACAAACAATTACAATAGTTCCAGGAATTGCTGTAGTAATATTGTTTCACATTTAGCAGACTTTTGTACTGGAAGTGTCTGCTTCTCGGTCACGTAACAATATCCATCCATCCATCCATTTTCTACCGCTTATTCCCTTTCGGGGTCACGGGGGGCGCTGGCGCCTATCTCAGCTACAATCGGGCGGAAGGCAGGGTACACCCTGGACAAGTCGCCACCTCATCGCAGGGCCAACACAGATAGACAGACAACATTCACACTCACATTCACACACTAGGGCCAATTTAGTGTTGCCAATCAACCTATCCCCAGGTGCATGTCTTTGGAAGTGGGAGGAAGCCGGAGTACCCGGAGGGAACCCACGCATTCACGGGGAGAACATGCAAACTCCACACAGAAAGATCCCGAGCCTGGATTTGAACCCAGGACTGCAGGAACTTCGTATTGTGAGGCAGGAAAAACAAATTTAAAATCACTGTTTATGTTGCACATGGACATATTTGAGTGACGGACCGAAGCGATATATACTGTATGTCTGTGCACCAAAGATAATGCTCGACTGTCCAGTTTGTTGAGTCAGGACGAGACAGAACAAACAGACACACGTCAAACACAGCCATTTCTCAATATTGTTATGGATAAATGTTTGTCGTTTCTGGCTGCATGCCGCAGAGTGTGGTTGCAGCACCTGTTATGCGGACTCAAAATGCTGCGGCGAGGCTGATTTGCCAGGTAAGCTGCTAACTGGTAAAACATGTTTTTTATAGATTGTTTGTCTGATTAGGCCATCCGCATGTTCACCTTCGCACTAACGAACTAACCGGTCGTTTGAGGGCAGGATTGTGTCGATCTCTGAGCGGCGATCAAATGCACGTCATCTGTCTAAAAAACATATGCTTGTGTCTTGTGTAGACGAAGCAGGAAACAACATTTTTAATATTACAAACATAAATATGCTAAAGTTTATTCCAGTAATTAAATTTACAAGGTGGAACTAATTATAGATTCATAACACACAGCACAAGATATTTCAAGCCTTCTTTTGATGATTATAACTTACAGCTTATGAAAACCTTGAATTGAAAAGCGCAGAAAGCTTGGGGTTTTCAAAAACAGTAAGCCACAATCATTAAAAATGTAAGAAATAAAGGCTTGACATATCTCACTCACCCTGTAATGAGTTTGTATCACATTTTAGTTTCACATTTGAAGTTGAATTGATGATACGGCTGCTAGACTTTTGACAAGAACAAGAAAGTTTGATCACATTACGCCTGTACTGGCTCACCTGCACTGGCTTCCTGTGCACTTAAGATGTGACTTTAAGGTTTTACTACTTACGTATAAAATACTACACGGTCTAGCTCCATCCTATCTTGCCGATTGTATTGTACCATATGTCCCGGCAAGAAATCTGCGTTCAAAGGACTCCGGCTTATTAGTGATTCCCAAAGTCCAAAAAAAGTCTGCGGGCTACAGAGCTTTTTCATTTCGGGCTCCAGTACTCTGGAATGCCCTCCCGGTAACAGTTCGAGATGCCACCTGAGTAGAAGCATTTAAGTCTCACCTTAAAACTCATTTGTATACTCTAGCCTTTAAATAGACTCCATTTTTAGACCAGTTGATCTGCCGTTTCTTTTCTTTTTCTTCTATGTCCCACTCTCCTTTGTGGAGGGGGTCCGGTCCGATCCGGTGGCCATGTACTGCTTGCCTGTGTATCGGCTGGGGACATCTCTGCGCTGCTGATCCGGCTCCGCTTGGGATGGTTTCCTGCTGGCTCCACTGTGAACGGGACTCTTGCTGCTGTGTTGGATCCGCTTTGGACTGGACTCTCGCGACTGTGTTGGATCCATTATGGATCGAACTTTCACAGTATCATGTTAGACCCGCTCGACATCCATTGCTTTCCTCCTCTCCAAGGTTCTCATAGTCATCATTGTCACCGACGTCCCACTGGGTCATTATTGTCACCGACGTCCCACTGGGTGTGAGTTTTCCTTGCCCTTATGTGGGCCTACCGAGGATGTCGTAGTGGTTTGTGCAGCTCTTTGAGACACTAGTGATTTAGGGCTATATAAGTAAACATTGATTGATTGATTGAACTTTAGCACAATGTTCTAATTTTGAGCTTCACCTGAATCAACTCTCTCAAACATCTCAACTCTGTGACAAATACTACTCCAACCGGTGGTGGAATGGATTCATAGCCCTTTCTTCTAGGGGCAGCATGTAAATAAAAAGGAAAGTGAAACGTGAAGTGAAAATAGACATTTTAAAATGTTCAGTGGAAAAATCAACATTGGCTGCTCAAACACCGTGAGCATCATCAAGAATAGAGATGGCATCTTTAACCACATTAGGGATCTTCTAGTATGAAATGAGCAGTGTTGAGAACTAAAGAGGGTAGTGGTCTCATTATTGAGACTTCCTCCTTCCAATAAGACTACCCTTGTGTCCTTTGCGATGTTCCTTCTCATGTGTAAGAAAACCACACGGATACAACTAAGCAATTGTTCTCGTTCCTGGTATCAACTGTGTTAATGCTGGCCCTAAAATTAGGGTATGTGATTTAGTTTTTACCTTCCTGGGAGTGTGAAGCTTTCCCTTGAGCTCCAAAGGGTAGGAAATGTTGAATTGTCCTAAAGAAGTCCTCACATCTCCCAATGTTGTGTGTCTTGAGTATTTATCATAGTCTTTTACCTGTGACACAGACAAACAAATGGGGGTCATGTTTTTGTCACACTGGTTAGAGGATCAAATTCTCAGGGCATTCTGCCAGTCGCAACTGGACTGTTCAGTTTGTCGTAGAAGACGTTTCGCCTCTCATTCATCAGTCCCTAGTAGGGATGTAACGGGTGATCGAAACATCAATACACTGATTTAATACTCCTAAATTTCAAGTGTATCGATCTGTGCACGGCAAGTTTGCCTTCCAAGAGATAGGTTCCAAGGTCATTTTAAAAGGGCATCAATCGTTTTACTGGAAAAACAATAGACTTAAGAACATTAAGAACATTAGACTTTATATGTTGGTAGAGTGGCTGTGCCAGCAATCTGAGGGTTGCTGGTTCAATCCCCACCTTCTACCATACTAGTCACGTCCGTTGTGTCCTTGGGAAGACACTTCACCCTTGCTCCTGATGGGTCCTGGTGAGCGCCTTGCGAGGAAGCTCCCGCCATCAGTGAGTGGATGTGTGTGTGAATGGGCGAAAACACCAACCCCACACGACAATTGTGTAATATCTGTGTGTGTCTGTGTGCCTTTAAGAGAAGAGCCGTTGTGTGTGACATGCGCCAGTGAGGCAGACTAGGGAACGGATTCCCGCTAGAGTTTGGATGTCTGTGTGTTCAGCGCGAAACGTGAATTTTGGTGAACAACAGCTCTTGTATGCCACTGGGTGACGTCATACGCAAATACGGTATCAGCTTTCACTGTTATGCTGATGACACCCAACTCTACATGCCCCTAAACCTGACCAACACGCCGGATTGTAGTCAGCTGGAGGCGTGTCTTAATAAAATTAAACAATGGATGTCCGCTAACTTTTTGCAACTCAACGCCAAAAAAACGGAAATGCTGATTATCGGTCCTGCTAGACACCGAACTCCATTTAATAATACAACTCTAACATTTGACAACCAAACAATTAAACAAGGCGACACGGTAAAGAATCTGGGTATTATCTTCGACCCAACTCTCTCCTTTGAGGCACACATTAAAAGCGTTACTAAAACGGCCTTCTTTCATCTCCGTAATATCGCTAAAATTCGCTCCATTCTGTCCACTAAAGACGCTGAGATCATTATCCATGTGTTTGTTACGTCTCGCCTCGACTACTGTAACGTATTATTTTCGGGTCTCCCCATGTCTAGCATTAAAAGATTACAGTTGGTACAAAATGCGGCTGCTAGACTTTTGACAAGAACAAGAAAGTTTGATCACATTACGCCTGTACTGGCTCACCTGCACTGGCTTCCTGTGCACTTAAGATGTGACTTTAAGGTTTTACTACTTACGTATAAAATACTACACGGTCTAGCTCCAGCCTATCTTGCCGATTGTATTGTACCATATGTCCCGGCAAGAAATCTGCGTTCAAAGGACTCCGGCTTATTAGTGATTCCCAAAGCCCAAAAAAAGTCTGCGGGCTATAGAGCGTTTTCCGTTCGGGCTCCAGTACTCTGGAATGCCCTCCCGGTAACAGTTCGAGATGCCACCTCAGTAGAAGCATTTAAGTCTCACCTTAAAAACTCATTTGTATACTCTAGCCTTTAAATAGACTCCCTTTTTAGACCAGTTGATGTGCCGTTTCTTTTCTTTTTCTTCTATGTCCCACTCTCCCTTGTGGAGGGGGTCCGGTCCGATCCGGTGGCCATGTACTGCTTGCCTGTGTATCGGCTGGGGACATCTCTGCGCTGCTGATCCGCCTCCGCTTGTGATGGTTTCCTGCTGGCTCCGCTGTGAACAGGACTCTCGCTGCTGTGTTGGATCCGCTTTGGACTGGACTCTCGCGACTGTGTTGGATCCATTGTGGATTGAACTCTCACAGTATCATGTTAGACCCGCTCGACATCCATTGCTTTCCTCCTCTCCAAGGTTCTCATAGTCATCATTGTCACCGACGTCCCACTGGGTCAATATTGTCACCGACGTCCCACTGGGTGCGAGTTTTCCTTGCCCTTATGTGGGCCTACCGAGGATGTTGTAGTGGTTTGTGCAGCCCTTTGAGACACTAGTGATTTAGGGCTATATAAGTAAACATTGATTGATTGATTGATTGATTGATTGTATGTGTGTACTTTCACTCCCTGAGTTTCATACCGCTTGTTAGGAAAGCGTCTCAGAATGTATGGCCGACTGTGTCTCTCCTTTTTCATTGACAGGCATTACGATATCATAACTTTCAGCTACCGCACGATTACATAAGCCACGACAAATACAAACACCATAACACAAGGATAAAGCCACAACGCAACTTAAAGGCCTACTGAAATTAGATTTTCTTACTTAAATGGGGATAGCAGGTCCATTCTATGTGTCATACTTGATCATTTCGCGATATTGCCATATTTTTGCTGAAAGGATTTAGTAGAGAAGATCGAAAATAAAGTTTGCAACTTTTGGCTGCTAATAAAAAAGCTTTGCCTGTACCGGAAGTAGCAGACAAAGTGCACGTGACGTCAAGGGTTTTGGAGTTACTCACATCCTCACGTTGTTTACAATCATGGCCACCAGCTGCGACAGCGATTCGGACCGAGAAAGCGACGATTTCCCCATTAAATTGAGGGAGGATGAAAGATTCGTGGATGAAGATAGTGAGAGTGAAGGACTAGAAAAAAAAAGGCGAGGGCAGTGGGAGCCATTTAGATGTTATTAGACACATTTACTAGGATAATTCTGGAAAATCCCTTATCTGCTTATTGTGTTGCTAGTGTTTTAGTGAGATTATATGGTACCTGAAAGTCGGAGGGGTGTGGCCACGGTTGTGGTGACCGCCAGTGTCTTCGGTGGGAAGAAGCAAGAGAGTCCGTAGCTGCAGGAAGACGCAAGCTCCGCTCATGTCTACGGTAAGAGCCGACATATAACCACAATTTCTCATCGAAACCTGCCGGTTGACATGTGGTTGGGAACCATGTTCGCTTGACCGCTCTGTTCCATAGTAAAGCTTGACCTCCGGGAATGTAAACAAGGAAACACCGGCTGTGTTTGTGTTGCTAAAGGCAGCTGCAATACACCGCTTCCCACCTACATCTTTCTTCTTTGACTTCTCCATTATTGATTGAACAAATTGCAAAAGATTCAGCAACACAGATGTCCAGAACACTGTGTAATTATGCGATTAAAGCAGACTACTTACTGTATAGCTTGTATCGGCCTGGAAAAAAATGTCCGCTACAACCAGAGACGTCATCATACCGACGTTTTCAACAGGATACTTCGCGCGAAATTTAAAATTGCAATTTAGTAAACTAAAAAGGCGGTATTGGCATGTGTTGCAATGTTAATATTTCATTATTGATGTAAAAACTATCAGACTGCGTGGTCGGTGGTAGTGGGTTTCAGTAGGCCTTTAAATCACAGAAGAAGAGGCTGACACAAGGGAAGTGACAGCGATGCAAGTTAGCGCCTCCCACCAAGTCTCGGAGAACAAAGAGAAGCCATTTAATGAGAAAGAAAGAAATAGAAGAGATGGATGAAGGAAGCTATGAAAATTGGGAAGCAAAGGGGCCAACACTATCAACAGGGATGGGGGGCATACATGCTTCTGCACACCTGGGTCGCTGTCCTTCATTGGCGATGCCAGAGGCGGAGAACAGATACTGTATGGCCGGGTCGGGGAACTTTATTTAGTTTGTTACGTCTCGCCTCGACTACTGTAACGTATTATTTTCGGGTCCCCCCATGTCTAGCATTAAAAGATTACAGTTGGTACAAAATGCGGCTGCTAGACTTTTGACAAGAACAAGAAAGTTTGATCACATTACGCCTGTACTGGCTCACCTGCACTGGCTTCCTGTGCACTTAAGATGTGACTTTAAGGTTTTACTACTTACGTATAAAATACTACACGGTCTAGCTCCATCCTATCTTGCCGATTGTATTGTACCATATGTCCCGGCAAGAAATCTGCGTTCAAAGGACTCCGGCTTATTAGTGATTCCCAAAGCCCAAAAAAAGTCTGCGGGCTATAGAGCGTTTTCATTTCGGGCTCCAGTACTCTGGAATGCCCTCACGGTAACAGTTCGAGATGCCACCTCAGTAGAAGCATTTAAGTCTCACCTTAAAACTCATTTGTATACTCTAGCCTTTAAATAGACTCCCTTTTTAGACCAGTTGATCTGCCATTTCTTTTCTTTTTCTTCTATGTCCCACTCTCCCTTGTGGAGGGGGTCCGGTCCGATCCGGTGGCCATGTACTGCTTGCCTGTGTATCGGCTGGGGACATCTCTGCGCTGCTGATCCGCCTCCGCTTGGGATGGTTTCCTGCTGGCTCCGCTGTGAACGGGACTCTTGCTGCTGTGTTGGATCCGCTTTGGACTGGACTCTCGCGGCTGTGTTGGATCCATTATGGATTGAACTTTCACAGTATCATGTTAGACCCGCTTGACATCCATTGCTTTCCTCCTCTCCAAGGTTCTCATAGTCATCATTGTCACCGATGTCCCACTGGGTGTGAGTTTTCCTTGCCCTTATGTGGGCCTACCGAGGATGTCGTAGTGGTTTGTGCAGCCCTTTGAGACACTAGTGATTTAGGGCTATATAAGTAAACATTGATTGATTGATTGATTGATTGAAATACATCTAAATATGTTGGTTACTGTACTTTTATTGAAAATTGCTTGAATGTATAAAATGTGAGCAGAAAGGGTTTCCTCCTGTTGATTCAACCTAAACTGTTGGTTGCACTTAATTTAAATAGGATATGAATGCATTGACCATTAATTGTTGTTTGCTTGCTTGTTTGTATCCATAATTCCTCCATCCATCCATCTTCTACCGCTTGTCTCTTTTGTGGTCGCGGGGGCTCTATCTCAGCTGCATTCAGGCGGAAGGCGGAGTACACTCTGGACAAGTCGCCACTTCATCACAGGGCCAACACAGATAGACAACATTCACACTCACATTCAACACACGAGGGCTTATTTAGTGTTGCCAATCAACCTATCCCCAGGTGCATGTCTTTGGAGGGGGGAGGAAGCCGGAGTACCTGGATGGAACCCACGCAGTCACAGGGAGAAAATGCAAACTCCACATAAAAAGATCCCGAGCCCGGGATTGAACCCAGGACTACTCAGGACCTTCGTATTGTGAGGCACATGCACTAACCCCTGGTCCACCGTGCTACCCTATCCATAATTCATTACACATAATTCATATCGAAAACTTAACCTGATGTGTCCAGGTATCCACTATTTATTTCACAGTCACGCTGTTTTTATGTTCTTTGTTAAAAAGTTACTGAATCCATTTGAACTCACTGAATCAATCATTTGAATCGAATCGTTGTTAAAACGAATCGTTACACCCCTAGTTCATAGACATTTGCGGTCCAGTTTAAGTCGATGAGCATGGATTGTCGAAGCCTGCTTGGATGAGAGGAAAAACGTCTTCTAAGACGATTGAATGCCCTGAGAATATAATGACCTGGATTTACGAGAACATCCACAGACAGAGTATTCACGTGGATATGCTTAGTAATATGAGTATAAAAAGTTGAAATTGACTTTTTAGAGTGTTATTGTCTTGATCTGTAATCAAACCTGCCAACTAACAGACATAGGCACTGTGAAATTCAAAAAAGAAACAAGAACGTTAAAATGCTGACAATATGAAATGGGTTTGGCTGATACAGAACCTCCATCCTCAGGTTTAAGTGATCCAGGTCCTTTTCATCTTGCAGAATACAGCTGAACTGGTCTCCAAACAAAGGGTTACAGGTGCCTTTCACAGTGCGAGTCCTCCATTTCTGCAGCACTTTGCACAGGGGAGGAGGTGTCCCTTCAACCTAAAAGAATCAGAGCAGTAATTCACAGTCAATTCAGTACAAGGTTGTTGTTTAGTAGTTGGACGAGAAACACTTACATTTTGTTAAGCCCACAATCAACCATTTAAAGGCCTACTGAAATGAGATTTTCTTATTTAAACGGGGATAGCAGGTCCATTCTATGTGTCATACTTGATCATTTTGCGATATTGCCATATTTTTGCTGAAAGGATTTAGTAGAGAACATCCACGATAAAGTTCGCAACTGGAGAAAAGCCCTGCCTCTACCGGAAGTTGCAGACGATGACGTCACACGTGTGGGGGCTCCTCACATATTCACATTGTTTTTAATGGGAGCCTCCAACAAAAAGTGTTATTCGGACCGAGAAAACGACAATTTCCCCATTAATTTGAGCGAGGATGAAAGATTTGTGTTTGAGGATATTGATAGCGACGGACTAGAAAAAAAAAAAACACGATTGCAATCGCGTTGCATTGAGACGGACTCATATGTTTTTAGAGACATTTACTAGGATAATTCTGGGAAATCCCTTATCTTTCTATTGTGTTGCTAGTGTTTTAGTGAGTTTAACAGTACCTGATAGTCGGAAGTGTACGTCCACGGCCGGGTGTTGACGCGCAGTGTCTCAGGGAAGTCGACGGCAGCTGTACGGGAGGCGCAAGCTCAGCTGATATCCGGTAAGTGGCGACTTTTTAACCACAATTTTCTCACCGAAACCTGCTGGTTGACAAGAGGTCGGGATCCATGTCTGCTGTGATCCATAGGAAAGTTTCAACTCCATGAATTTTAAACAAGGAATCACCGTGTGTTTGTGTGGCTAAAGGCTAAAGCTTCCCAACTCCATCTTGCTACTGTGACTTCTCCAATATTAATTGAACAAATTGCAAAATATTCAGCAACACAGTTCTCCAAAATACTGTGTATTTATGCCGTTAAAGCAGACGACATTTAGCTGTGTGTGTGCGTAGCGCTCATACTTCCTAAAAACCCGTGACGTCTTGCGTACACGTCATCATTACACGACGTTTTCAAGACAAAACTCCCGGGAAATTTAAAATTACAATTTAGTAAACTAAACCGGCCGTATTGGCATGTGTTGCAATGTTAATATTTCATCATTGATATATAAACTATCAGACTGTGTGGTGGGTAGTAGTGGGTTTCAGTAGGCCTTTAATGGCCAAAATTAGAGTCAAACAAGATGAATTTCACCTTTTCTGACTGTAAATGTTTTATAATGTCAGATACTCATTTTAAACAATGCCAAAGCATGAAATCATACGGTTCCCTGCCTTTTTGTCTGATCTTGCAAAGAGTTTTGGATGCCTCTGTTCTCAGAGTTTTGTAGTTTGGAGGAGTTTAGGCCAATAAGTAACACAAAAAGTAATATTTTCATATAATTGTGGCATGCGCACAATAACACCGTCTCCACTTCTAACTGCTCCAAATGCAAAAATCATAAAGAGTACAAACAATTTTTATTCTACTGCCTAAATTATTTTATCTGATTAGCCATTTGTGTTTTATGGCATGAATTAACTAATATCTTGCAGTCATGTTGTTTATGTTTCAAAATGATTCAACTCTTCAAATGTTAACATTTGTCATTATTACTGTATGTCTAACTCCACCTCTCTCTCCTTTTCACAAAACCACTATCAGTACATACATGCTGATATAGTTTATTTTGGCCTACAGCTGTAGTTTAATACGTATATTTCTTCAACAAAAATTTGCACAACACTAAGCAAATGGATGAAATCTTCAGTGCCCATCAATCATATTCATTATCATTCTAGGCTTGCTTTAAAAGAGCCCTTTTTTCTACATTTAAAACACTTTCTCGTGGTCTACACAACAGTAATGGTGGTGCTTTGGTCCAAATTTTGCATGGATTATGCTTTACAGACAAAGTTCAAACCTCTTTCTGACTGTCTCTTCAGGATACAACAATTTGTGGGCTGTGTTATTTATGTGCCTCCACTTTGACTGCGTCTTCTCCACGTCAGCAATGTTGTAGTTATTAGCGCTTCCATATCGAGTCTACTGACAGATATAAGTTGGATTTTGGAAATTGCAACAGCGTAAGATGCATGTGCATGTACGAGACAGTCCGCCCCACAACAAGAGGATAGAGGGGGAACAAAAATTAGCTCATTGACTTTACCATGAATTAATTAACGTGGACCCCGACTTAAACAAGTTGAAAAACTTATTCGGGTGTTACCATTTAGTGGTCGTTTGTACGGAATATGTACTGAAACGGAAATTTTAGTTTTTGGTCCGGCCCTCACTGACTTGGGACCATTGCAAAATTATGTGCGTCCCAAAGTCACCAGCCTTGGCGTCACTATAGACAGCGATTTTAAACTAGACAAACAAGTCAATGGCGTTTTAAAATCGTGTTTTTATCACCTTCGTCTTTTAGTAAAGGTTAAACCGTTTTTATCTTTTAACCTTTTTGAACAAGTCATGCATGCTTTTATTTCAAGTCGCCTGGACTACTGCAATGCACTTTATGCTGGCATTAGCCCAAAAGCTCTCTCCCGGTTGCAGTTAGTCCAGAACGTGGCAGCACGACTTTTAACAGGGGCCAAGAAACCCCATATAAACCCAATTCTTCAGAGTTCGCACTGGCTCCCTGTTCATTTTAGAATTGAATTTAAAACATTGCTGTTTGTTTTTTTTGTTTGCTGCGGGCTATAGAGCGTTTTCCGTTCGGGCCCCAGTACTCTGGAATGCCCTCCCGGTAACAGTTTGAGATGCCACCTCAGTAGAAGCATTTAAGTCTCACCTTAAAACTCATTTGTATACTCTAGCCTTTAAATAGACTCCCTTTTTAGACCAGTTGATCTGCCGTTTCTTTTCTTTTTCTTCTATGTCCCACTCTCCCTTGTGGAGGGGGTCCGGTCCGATCCGGTGGCCATGTACTGCTTGCCTGTGTATCGGCTGGGGACATCTCTGCGCTGCTGATCCGCCTCCGCTTGTGATGGTTTCCTGCTGGCTCCGCTGTGAACAGGACTCTCGCTGCTGTGTTGGATCCGCTTTGGACTGGACTCTCGCGACTGTGTTGGATCCATTGTGGATTGAACTCTCACAGTATCATGTTAGACCCGCTCGACATCCATTGCTTTCCTCCTCTCCAAGGTTCTCATAGTCATCATTGTCACCGACGTCCCACTGGGTGTGAGTTTTCATTGCCCTTATGTGGGCCTACCGAGGATGTCGTGGTGGTTTGTGCAGCCCTTTGAGACACTAGTGATTTAGGGCTATATAAGTAAACATTGATTGATGATTGATTTTAAATCTTTACATGGACTGGCACCTCAATATATCTCGGACCTCATCCAAATTTACATTCCTGCGCGCGCTCTGAGGTCCGAAAGCCAGCTCCAGCTCGTGGTGCCCAAGACCAGACTTAAGACCAGGGGAGACAGGGCCTTCTCTGTGGTCGGCCCTAAGCTCTGGAACACTCTGCCCCTCCATGTTCAAACTGCTTCCACAGTGGAGTGTTTTAAGTCTCGTCTTAAGACCCACTT
The DNA here is from genome assembly GCF_033978795.1 of Nerophis ophidion. Taxonomy (NCBI): domain Eukaryota; kingdom Metazoa; phylum Chordata; class Actinopteri; order Syngnathiformes; family Syngnathidae; genus Nerophis; species Nerophis ophidion. Next base: position 34,393,096 of record NC_084622.1, read on the forward strand.
TTATTCTTTGGCTTTTAACACTACGTGAGTTGTGTGGTCCTCTGTCCTCTGTTATCCTCTGTGTTTTTTATACACTTTGATTTTTATTTGACTGTTTTAATTGATTTTACCCTTTAAAATAGTTTTTAATCATATTTGTTTTTATATTGTTTTTATTGGTTTTATTTTTATTCATTTTTTGTTTTATTCAGTCAGTGGTGGAGCATAATATTGTTTTTAACATGGCTGTGCAGCACTTTGGAAACTTTATTGTTGTTTAAATGTGCTATATAAATACGGTGGATTGGATTGGATTGAACTGTGCAATCAACTAATAAGAGTTTCAATCAATCAATCAAAAGTGTCGGACTACAATGGTGGAATTGCGTAAAGCTCTTTGGGTAAATTTCTACTATACATGGAGATATCCGCTGACATGACAGGTCAGAAAACGTCACAAGTCAGAGCAAATTCCAAACGGTTCATTTGGTGGAATTATGAAAAAAGATTATTGGAAAAAAAATATAGTTTGATTTAAAATGTTGGGTCCTATTGCAGATCCCACATACACAAAAGCTGGTACTTATAGCTAATAAAAGTTGGCTTTGCATAATAGGTCCCCTTTAATTTTTCCGAGATCATTGGCTGACAATTGGGACTGATATCAATCAATCAATGATTATTTATACAGCCCTAAATCACTACTGTCTCAAAGGGCTGCACAAACCACAACACAAACCACAACGACATCCTCGGTAGGCCCACATAAGGGCAAGAAAAACTCACATCCAGTGGGACGTCGGTGACAATGATGACAATGAGAAACCAATGCATGTCGAGCGGGTCTAACATGATACTGTGAAAGTTCAATCCATAGTGGATCCAACCCAACCGTGAGAGTCCAGTCCAAAGTGGATCCAACACAGCAGAGAGAGTCCCGTCCACAGTGGAGCCAGCAGGAAACCATATACAAGCCCACATTTACAGGAAAGTAGTGTCCTAACTAAAAACCTAAGCATCAAATTACCCCATCATCGATGCAACGCTCCCTCTTATCAGATCCTTTCCACAGAAGCTTTAATTGGACAAACAGCCGGAGGCTGCTGATCAGTTTTTTTTGCTGAAGCCCCTCCACTTTCAAGACTGTGACCACAAGCCGGCGGTACTGCTGGTCATAGTACACAGAGTAGTGGAGCCATCCATTGACCTGGTGGAGGAGAAAGTTGGTGAGGTATAGAAAATCTGTTGCCGTCTGCTTCGTTTATGATAAATCTAAACTGTCTGAACACTTTCTTCAGCCTATGAAAGGACTGTAATGTCAAATGTTAAACAGCTTTTCCATATAGGACTGACTAAATTGTTTTAAATAAAGCTATAGATAGTTTATTATAATGATACACTCTCAAGGTGTAGCATTATACTAAAATACAATGTAAGACTGCAAAGAAACAAATAAACTGACAAAGATGGTGATGCAAAAAACAACACACATGCAATACTGATACATACTTTATTATCTGCTGCTGGCTGGCTGGATCCCAAAGAGGACTCAGACGAGACTTCCTCATCAAAATCTTCCACCTGCAAAGTGCGCACACACAGCAAACGTATTATATTGGCTTTGGCAGAGTCCTGTGTTTAAACAATTTTGCCTATTAATATCTGTGTACACAGAAAACATTTACTGTCCAATATTGCTGTTGGTTACAGCTTCCAGACAAATGCAAAAAAACAAAACAAAACAAAAAAACTGAAACTGAACTACTTTATTTTTAGGATAAAACAATTTCAGGTGTGATCAGTACTATTATATCTTTCAAACAAGTTGAATTCTCATGTGTGCAAGTCACTCGCTGTCACACCAAGTCTTGTCTTGGTTTTTTTGTCTTGTGATTTAAATGTTTTATTTTGAAAAGCAAATCCTCTTGTTTCAGATCACGGGCCCTTCCTCTCGTGTCACCAGTCTGACGTCATCCCCGACCCTTGATTGTTTCCACCTGTTTCCCATTATCCTCATGTTCTATTTAAGCTCATGCCTCCTCTCGTCCTGTGCCAGATCGTCTCAAGCTTTTGTGTCTTTCTAGCGTCCATGTCCATGTTGATATCCTTGTCTTGCCTTTTTCCTGGTTTTCTTGTTTGGATAGAGAAATCATTTTGCTGTAATTTTGAGTTTACTTTTTCCTCCTTTCGAGCGCCCTTTGTTATCCTTCGTCCAACCTAATCGGTGAGTTTTTGTGTTTTTCTAAATTCCGTTTTTTGCCTCATTGATTGAGTAAGTTTTTTGTGTATTCATATTCAGTGTACATATATAGTTCCTTTTGTTGTTTCCTCCTGTTGGAGCGCTTTATGTCATTGTTACATTTAATACGACTTCATTGTTAGTTCACTCTCTAGTTAGTTACTTCCTCCTATTTTTTGGAGTGATTTTTATTGACCTTTTCCCGGAATTATTTTCCACGTAATTGTTAATTCTTGCGAAATACGTCGGATAGTCGAACCTCGGATTGAGGAGGAACAGTGTGGTTTTCGTCCTGGTCGTGGAACTGTGGACCAGCTCTATACTCTCGGCAGGGTTCTTGAGGGTGCATGGGAGTTTGCCCAACCAGTCTACATGTGCTTTGTGGACTTGGAGAAGGCATTCGACCGTGTCCCTCGGGAAGTCCTGTGGGGAGTGCTCAGAGAGTATGGGGTATCGGACTGTCTTATTGTGGCGGTCCGTTCCCTGTACGATCAGTGCCAGAGCTCGGTCCGCATTGCCGGCAGTAAGTCGAACACGTTTCCAGTGAGGGTTGGACTCCGCAATGGCTGTCCTTTGTCACCGATTCTGTTCATAACTTTTATGGACAGAATTTCTAGGCGCAGTCAAGGCGTTGAAGGGTTCCGGTTTGGTAACCGCAAGATTAGGTCTCTGCTTTTTGCAGATGATGTGGTCCTGATGGCTTCATCTGACCGGGATCTTCAGCTCTCGCTGGATCGGTTCGCAGCCGAGTGTGAAGCGACCGGAATGAGAATCAGCACCTCCAAGTCCGAGTCCATGGTTCTCGCCCGGAAAAGGGTGGAATGCCATCTCCGGGTTGGGGAGGAGACCCTGCCCCAAGTGGAGGAGTTCAAGTACCTAGGAGTCTTGTTCACGAGTGGGGGAAGAGTGGATCGTGAGATCGACAGGCCGATCGGTGCGGCGTCTTCAGTAATGCGGACGTTGTACCGATCCGTTGTGGTGAAGAAGGAGCTGAGCCGGAAGGCAAAGCTCTCAATTTACCGGTCGATCTACGTTCCCATCCTCACCTATGGTCATGAGCTTTGGGTCATGACCGAAAGGATAAGATCACGGGTACAAGCGGCCGGAACGAGTTTCCTCCGCCGTGTGGCGGGGCTCTCCCTTAGAGATAGGGTGAGAAGCTCTGCCATCCGAGAGGAACTCAAAGTAAAGCCGCTGCTCCTCCACATCGAGAGGAGCCAGATGAGGTGGTTCGGGCATCTGGTCAGGATGCCACCCGAACGCCTCCCTAGGGAGGTGTTTAGGGCACGTCCAACCGGTAGGAGGCCACGGGGAAGACCCAGGACACGTTGGGAAGACTATGTCTCCCGGCTGGCCTGGGAACGCCTCGGGATCCCCCGGGAAGAGCTAGACGAAGTGGCTGGGGAGAGGGAAGTCTGGGTTTCCCTGCTTAGGCTGTTGCACCCGCGACCCGACCTCGGATAAGCGGAAGATGATGGATGGATGGATGGATACTTTTTGCTCTGGAGGTAAAAAAGTCATTTCAAAATAAAAGCTTTATTTTGGAACTTCCTCTCTGCATCTGGGTCCACTTCTTATTCCGAGTCCTGACACTCGCATGATCACTGTCACCCCAGTTTTATTACATCTGAAAGATTTTAAGGCAGCAACATTTCAAGTCAGAGTATGCAGTTCTTTGAAGTGGCCTCTGCTGATCAATTAGTTCATGTCAGTATCAACTCATGTTTTCACTTTGCCATCTAAGATACCTTTTAATTGTCTACTAAAGCAAAACTACAGATCCCTACAGTAAGTAGTCAAAATAAATATGTTTCATTCATACACTAGTATTCCATATGGTAAAAATGGTAAGTCATGGTGATTAGTTTTGGGTTTTTTTTTCATCACACAGGAGACAAAACTCCTTCTCCATTAAAACAATGAGATGTTTTTTCCTCGTCATTGCCATATCTTGCTTGGTAATAAGAAGTGACCTCCCATGGCACATGTCAATCATGCAACAGAACATCAGATAAACGCCTTTTACATAGTATGCATCTACAAAGTAAAACAAGAAGCAATACAATGTTCATACAGTGTAGTAAAGGGTGCTATGGTTGTGGTTGTGAGGACTGGACCAACTTATAGATCAGGCCTGGGCAATTATTTTGACTTGGGGGCCAAATTTGGAGAAAAAAATGTGTCTGGGGGCCGGTATGTCTATTTTTAGGAACACTAATACAACACCTCACAATAAAGTCTGATTGAATGCTAAAAATGTGATGACAGACCGCCTTAAAAACGGAATGGAATTTTAATTTTTTCTATGAACGATAAAACCCTGAATATTGAGAACATATGAACGTCACACCCCTTCTCAATCCACATATTCTACAATCAAGCCAAATGCCACAAACACAGCAAAATATGAACATGAAGGGTAAAAAAAACAAAAAACATCTACAATGTGTATCACAAAGCTTCCAAGTCACCAAAAATTATTCCCGGGCGTGGCACCACTGCTGCCCACTGCTCCCCTCACCTCCCAGGAGGTGATCAAGGGGATGGGTCAAATGCAGAGGACAAATTTCACCACACCTAGTGTGTATGTGACAATCATTGGTACTTTAACTTTAACTTAACTTAACTTTAACTTAACTTTAGAACTTTCTTGTAAAAATCTCCTTCCAGGTCTGTCCCCGATACCCACATTTCAGGCTGGCCACTCTGTCGAAACGCTCCCCACCCACACTGCTTGGTGCCGAGTCTGACCTGCTGTATGTAGATTACCATAGTAACTAGTAGGGTTGTACGGTATACGCGTATTAGTATAGTACCGTGATACTAATTAATCATATTCGGTACCATACCGCCTCTGAAAAGTACCAGTCAACCACACCCTAAGATTTTTTGTTAAAATAAAGCCAATAATGCAATTTTTTATGGTCCCCTTTATTTAGAAAAGACATTGGTATCAGGACAACACTAGTCACTAAAATATCATGCAAAAGCCCAGATTCCAACCATTGAAATACTTTGTATGGTTCAAGACTTATGGTTTTTTGAAAACATCACTGCATATCATAATGGCAGCTTCACTTTTCATCTTAAAGATCTAAAAAAAATATTTGAGAATATCCGGCAAACCAGATTGAAAGGCCTGAAGGCTTATTGAAACCCACTACTACCCACCACGCAGTCTGATAGTTTATACATCAATGATGAAATATTAACATTGCAACACATGCCAATACGGCCGGTTTAGTTTACTAAATTACAATTTTAAATTTCCCGGGAGTTTCTTCTTGAAAACGTCGCGTAATGATGACGTGTACACGTGACGTCACGGACTGTTAGGAAATATGAGCGCTGCACACACACACAGCTAAAAGTCGTCTGCTTTAACCGCTTAATTACACAGTATTTTGGACATCTGTGTTGCTGAATCTTTTGCAATTTGTTCAATTAATATTGGAGAAGTCAAAGTAGAAAGATGGAGTTGGGAAGCTTTAGCCTTTAACCACACAAACACACTGTGATTCCTTGTTTAAAATTCCCGGAGGTGAAGCTTTACTATGGATCAGCGCGGTCAAGCGAACATGGATCCTGACCGAATGTCAACCAGCAGGTTTCGGTGAGAAAATTGTGGTAAAAAGTCGCTTCTTACCGGAGATAAGCTGAGCTTGTGCCGTCCATAAAGCTGCCGTCGACTTCCCTGAGACACTGGCCTCAAGACACCCGTGGACACACCTCCGACTATCAGGTACTATTAAACTCACTAAAACACTAGCAACACAATAGAAAGATAAGGGATTTCCCAGAATTATCCTAGTAAATATGTCTAAAAACATCTGAATTCGTCCCAATGCTATCGCGTTTATTTTTTTTTTACTTTTTTTTTTTTTTTTTGTAGTCCGTCGCTATCAATATCCTCAAACACAAATCTTTCATCCTCGCTCAAATTAATGGGGAAATTGTCGTTTTCTCGGTCCGAGTAGCTCTTTTTGTTGGAGGCTCCCATTATAAACAATGTGAGGATGTGAGGAGCCATCAACATGTGACGTCATCGTCTGCGACTTCTGGTAGAGGCAGGGCTTTTCTGTTAGCACCGAAAGTTGTGTACTTTATCGTGGATGTTCTCTACTAAATCTTTTCAGCAAAAATATGGCAATATTGCAAAATGATCAAGTATGACACATAGAATGGACCTGCTATCCCCGTTTAAATAAGAAAATCTCATTTCAGTAGGCCCTTCTTTGCCCAGGTCTGCGATAGCTGGCCAGGGTTGACCTGGTCCTATCAGCCCTGACCCTTAATCACCCTAGTGAAGTGTGTTTGCACTGTTTAACTCTACAATGTGATTAAAATTGGCAAGAGCAAACATGGCAGATGTGGGTGGTGGGATCCCACAATGTGGTCAGTCTTCTTGAATAGATAAACAAATTCCTATCCACGCTTCACAAACCCCGAGATTGGAATGAGGCACACCACAGTGTGCCCTCCATCCCAAATACTCAAAAGCATCACCAGTGGACACCATCAGGCAATCCACTGTCGACACAAGCTGCATAACTAAGGCAGAACATGGATACCCCCCATCGCCACCAAGCCCTTAACGTGATGTTGTGGTGTGCAGCTCGTTTTGTTATTGGCCTGAGAAACGTTCTACAGACAGAACAAAGACGTCCTGAATTAAAGATTACATAAAAAGCATCAGCCAAAACCCCCCTCCAACATGGGACCCTGACAACCAAAATGGACGATCTGTGTATTTTATTGTACATGGTTGTAAACTTCTGTGCGCTCTGTCATGGTGTGTACAACTTTCATGTTTTTGGAAGCCTGCTCAGTGGCCTTGTGGTTAGAGTGTCCGCCCTGAGATCGGTAGGTCGTGAGTCATACCAAAGACTATAAATATGGGACCCATTGCCTTGCTGCTTGGCACTCAGCATCAAGGGTTGGAATTGGGGGTTAAAATCACCAAAATGATTCCCGAGCGCGACCACCGCAGCTGCTCACTGCTCCCCTCACTGCCCACAGAGTGGAAAATGGGATGGGTCAAAGGCAGAGGGTAATTTCACCACACCTAGTGTGTGTGCGACTTTAAGTGGTGCTTTAACTTTTCAAAAAGGTTTTAATTGGCACAATCATAATATTAATAAAGATGAATAATAATAATACGAAATAAAATATTTCAAGGCGGCTGGATTTGATGTTTTTACTAATTTGCTTTGTTACCTACCGTGTCACACGAAGGGAAATTGTAGATGAACAATGTTCAGATATCCATCCATCCATTTTCTACCGCTTATTCCCTTTCGGGGTCACGGGGGGCGCTGGCGCCTATCTCAGCTACAATCGGGCGGAAGGCAGGGTACAGCCTGGACAAGTCGCCACCTCATCGCAGGGCCAACACAGATAGACAGACAACATTCACACTCACATTCACACACTAGGGACCATTTAGTGTTGCCAATCAACCTATCCCCAGGTGCATGTCTTTGGAGGTGGGAGGAAAACGGAGTACCCACCTACTGAGCATTTTATTGGTTTGTAGCATGTTGAATGTACAAAATGTGTCAAAGTGGCCCCCACATTGTCTGATCTTTTTTGGTATGCAGCCTTTGCTGAAAAAAGTTTGGACACCTGCCCTATCAACCCCAGACCTCATTTATTTTCAACATCACAGACGTGGTTTCACTCTTTTCCTGCCATGGCTTCTCACCTTAATAGTTGGGATTCCTTTGTATTGTCGTGATGCTTGAGATTCGTCATTTGCGTAAAGCAACTCCCCATTCGCTACATAAAAAAGCAAACACAATTATTATTTTTCCAGTCGTCAAACGTTGGACTGAATACATCTGGAATTTAGTGTTTTGACTTAATTGTCGGTGACCTGCTTCAAGCAGACTGCGTGTGGTGTGTTGACTTCGAAAGCATCTGAAGGCCTGCCAGACCAAAATTCCCAGTGCCAGAAGGAGAAGAGAGACGGACAAAGCAAGGATGCTGTATTTAACTGCAGCTGAGAAAGGAAAATTCAGGGCTGCAGCTGATGACAGCAGCCTAGTAGCGGTAAAGTGTTCCGTTGGAAGGACCATCATGTTGTACCTCCATGTGAGCTGCAGATGAATAAAACACAAACAATGTCAGGACTCAAGAGCAGAGAATAGGTTTTAGTACAGGGGTGCACACACTTTTTCAGCGAGCGGGCTACTTATCTACACAGACACACACATATATATATATATATATATATATATATATATATATATATATACCGTATTTTTCAGACTATAAGTCGCAATTTTTTTCATAGTTTGGCCAGGGGTGCGACTTATACTCAGGAGTGACTTATGTGTGAAATTATTAACACATTACCGTAAAATATCAAATAATGTTATTTAGCTCATTCACGTAAGAGACTAGACGTATAAGATTTAATCGGATTTAGCAATTAGAAGTGACAGGTGGGAGGAAAACGGAGTACCCACCTACTGAGCATTTTATTGGTTTGTAGCATGTTGAATGTACAAAATGTGTCAAAGTGGCCCCCACATTGTCTGATCTTTTTTGGTATGCAGCCTTTGCTGAAAAAAGTTTGGACACCTGCCCTATCAACCCCAGACCTCATTTATTTTCAACATCACAGACGTGGTTTCACTCTTTTCCTGCCATGGCTTCTCACCTTAATAGTTGGGATTCCTTTGTATTGTCGTGATGCTTGAGATTCGTCATTTGCGTAAAGCAACTCCCCATTCGCTACATAAAAAAGCAAACACAATTATTATTTTTCCAGTCGTCAAACGTTGGACTGAATACATCTGGAATTTAGTGTTTTGACTTAATTGTCGGTGACCTGCTTCAAGCAGACTGCGTGTGGTGTGTTGACTTCGAAAGCATCTGAAGGCCTGCCAGACCAAAATTCCCAGTGCCAGAAGGAGAAGAGAGACGGACAAAGCAAGGATGCTGTATTTAACTGCAGCTGAGAAAGGAAAATTCAGGGCTGCAGCTGATGACAGCAGCCTAGTAGCGGTAAAGTGTTCCGTTGGAAGGACCATCATGTTGTACCTCCATGTGAGCTGCAGATGAATAAAACACAAACAATGTCAGGACTCAAGAGCAGAGAATAGGTTTTAGTACAGGGGTGCACACACTTTTTCAGCGAGCGGGCTACTTATCTACACAGACACACACATATATATATATATATATATATATATATATATATATATATATACCGTATTTTTCAGACTATAAGTCGCAATTTTTTTCATAGTTTGGCCAGGGGTGCGACTTATACTCAGGAGTGACTTATGTGTGAAATTATTAACACATTACCGTAAAATATCAAATAATGTTATTTAGCTCATTCACGTAAGAGACTAGACGTATAAGATTTAATCGGATTTAGCAATTAGAAGTGACAGATTGTTTAGTAAACGTATAGTATGTTCTATATGTTTTAGTTATTTGAATGACTCTTACCATAATATGTTACGTTAACAGACCAGGCACCTTCTGAGTTGGTTATTTATGCATCATATAACGTACACTTATTCAGCCTGTTGTTCACTATTCTTTATTTATTTTAAATTTATTTTCAAACTGTGTGGGTATTAAGGGCGCCGCCCTCAACTGGTTCCGGTCGTACCTAGCCAACAGGAGTTTTTGTGTAAAAATAGACAGTTTTATGTCTTCCACAGCTCCTCTGCCACACGGGGTCCCCCAGGGCTCAATCCTTGCCCCAATCCTATTAGCGCTTTACCTTCTCCCCCTTGGTTTTATTTTTAGGAAGTATGGTATTGCATTTCATTTTTATGCCGATGGTTGCCAGATCTATTTTCCCGTGGCACAAAATAACACAGTTCAACGTCTCATTGACTGCCTGCACGACATCAAAGCCTGGCTTTCAGCCAACTTCCTGAGTCTAAATGAAGACAAAACAGAAGTTATGTTGTTCGGTCCAAGTCGCTCTCCCTCCCCCAACGTTGACCTCGGCACTCTGACCCCGTATCTCAGCGACTGTGTCACAAACCTGAGGGTAAAGTTCGACTCAGATTTTAAATTTGAAAAACCAATCAGCAGCGTTGTTCAAAAAAGCTTTTATCAATTGCGCCAAATAGCGAAAGTGAAACCGCTTCTGCCAGGACATGATTTCGAGAAATTAATTCACGCTTTTATCTCGAATCGTTTAGACTAGTGCAATGCCCTGTATGTCGGCATTAGCCAGGCCTCCCTCACCCGCCTGCAGCTCGTGCAGAACTCTGCTGCTCGTCTGCTAACACAGACCCGCAGACGTGAGCACATCACCGCTGTATCAGCGTCCCTTCACTGGCTCCCTGTGTGTTGTCGAACCAATTTTAAACTCCTTCTATTTTTTTTAAATGTCTAAACAACCTCACGCCAACATATCTCTCCGACCTCCTTCAGCCTTACTGCCCCACCTAATCCCTAAGATCAGCCGATCAGCTGCTACTGACGGTCCCGGACACAAGGCTGAAGCTTAGAGGTGACAGAGCTTTCGCCGCTGCTGCTCCCAAGCTCTGGAACGACCTACCTCTGAGTGTTAGACAAGCCTCCTCTCTTCCTGTTTTTAAATCTCTCTTAAAAACATACTTTTGTTCCTTGGCTTTTAACACTAAGTGATATCCATCCTGCAATGGCGCCCCATTATACACCTGCTGTGAACCTGTTTTTATGTTTTATTGATTTGTTGTTTATCATGTTCTGTTTGTGTTGTGTTGTTTGCATTTTATCTTTTAACCTGTCCATTCTACAGCACTTTGGCTACCCCTGTGGTAAATTTCAAATGTGCTTTATAAATAAAGTTGATTTGATTTGTTTTGAAATGTCTATTCTTGGTGTTGGGTTTTATCAAATAAATATCCCCCAAAAATGCGACTTATACTCCAGTGCGAATTATATATGTGTTTTTCCTTCTTATGTATTTTTCGGCAGGTGCGACTTATACTCCGAAAAATACGGTATGAATATATATATATATATATATATATATATATATATATATATATACATATATATATATACATATATACATATATATATATATATATACATATACATATACATATATATATATATATATATATATATATAAATTGATTGAAACTTATATTAGTAGATTGTACAGTACAGTACATATTCCATTAAACCAGTATGTATATATATATATATATATATATATATATATATATATATATGTATGTATATATATATATATATATATATATATATTTATATATATATATATATATATATATATATATTTATATATATATATATATATATATATATATATATATATATATATATATATATATATATATATATATATATACACACACACACACACGGTATAGCTCGGTTGGTATAGCGGCCGTGTCAGCAACTTGAGGGTTGCAGGTTCGATCCCCGCTTCAGCCATCCGAGTCAATGCTGTTGTGTCCTTGGGCAAGACACTTGACCCACCTGCTCCCAGTGCCACCCACACTGGTTTAATTGTAACTTAGATATTGGGTTTCACTATGTAAAGCGCTTTGAGTCACTTTTGGAAAAAAACGCTATATAAATATAATTCACTTCACTTCACTACACAACACTTCCATTCAATTAGTTACAAAAGAAAGGGTTACTTGCTTTTTAAAGGCTTTCATATTTTGTATTTATTTTTTTTTATACAGAGTTTGAATCCTAAGAATATGACAACACACACACACGCACACACACACACACACACACACACACACACACACACACATTCTCTCTCATGTTGACTGACCGGTATTAAAATCAAAATGAATAATTGGCCCACAAAAGGGAGGTAAATATTTTCTTAAAAAATATCATAAATCAATAGCACCGTTTCAAAGATGTTCATATTACTGTACAGTTTGAACACTTGGGTTTAAATAGACTCTAACCTTAAGAAGAACAATGATTGCGCTGAGCTTACGTCATCCCCCCATGACCCCATTTTAAAGAACAAAAAAAAAAAAACATACTTACTTCATGTACTCACCAGCCCCTCTGTTGATGTCAGTCCAAGTTCCAAAACAATATTGAACAAGCACTGAAACTTTTATAAAGTGTTCTCCTTGTTTGACGAGGTAGGTTCAGTCCTGTGTTGTCAGATCACAGCACACACACACACACACACACACAAAAACACAACTGACAGCGCATGACTTCCTGCACATGCTTCTGGTAAAACTAGTTAGTTTGGATTTTGATGATATGATGATAGCTTTGGAGAATGAATCGTTCTTCCTCCTAAAAATCCCTTAGATCTCCTGGAAAGCAGATATCCATCCATCCATCCATCCATCCATTTTTCTACCGCTTGTCCCTCTCTCTCAGTGTTTTTCAAACTTTTTTGAGCCAAGGCACATTTTTTGCGTTGAAAAAACGCAGAGGCACACCACCAGCAGAAATCATTAAAAAACTAAACTCGGTTGACAGTAAAAAGTTGTCGTGGCAATTGTTGGATTTGACTTTAAAGCATAACCAAGCATGCATCACCATAGTTCTTGTCTCAAAGTAGGTGTACTGTCACCTCCCGTAACTTATTTTGAGTTTTTTTGCTGGTTTTCTGTGTGTAGCGTTTTACGTTGTTCTTGTCTCGCGCTCTTATTCTGGTGGCCTTTTCTCTTTTTTGGTATTTTCCTGTGGCAGTTTCATGTCTTTCTTTGAGCGATATTTCCCGCATCTACTTTGTTTTAGCCATCAAGAGTATTTCAGTTGTTTTTATCCTTCTTTGTGTGAACATTGTTGATTGTCATGTCATGTTCAGATATACAGTAAGTCTTTGCTGTCGTCCAGCATGCTGTTTTTGTTTACTTTGCAGCCAGTTCAGTTTTAGTTTTGTTCCCCAAGCTTCAATGCCTTTTCTTAGGGGCACTCACCTTTTGTTAATCTTTGGTTTAAGCATTAGTTACCTTTTTAACTGAACCCTGCCTCCCGCTGTTTCCGACATCTAGAAAGCAATTAGCTACCGGCTGCCACCTACTGGTATGGAAGAGTATTACACGGTTACTCTGCCGAGCTCTAGACAGCACCGACACTCAAAAACAACACATAATTTTCCATTTTCTACCGCTTATTCCCTTTTGGGGTCGCGGGGGGCGCTGGCGCCTATCTCAGCTACAGTTGGGCGGAAGGCGGGGTACACCCTGGACAAGTCGCCACCTCATCGCAGGGCCAACACAGATAGACAGACCACATTAACACTCACATTCACACACTAGGGCCAATTTGGTGTTGCCAATCAACTTATCCCCAGGTGCATGTCTTTGGAGGTGGGAGGAAGCCGGAGTACCCGGAGGGAACCCACGCATTCACGGGGAGAACATGCAAACTCCACACAGAAAGATCCCGAGCCTGGATTTGAACCCAGGACTTCGTATTGTGATAATTTGCAGACTATAATTACCGGTTTGCAAAAAATATGTTTAACCCAAATAGGTGAAATTAGATAATCTCCCACGGCACACCGGACTGTATCTCAAGTGGTTGAAAAACACTGGTCCAAAGGCAGTGGTCCCCAACCTTTTTGTATCCGCGGACCGGTCAACGCTTTAAAATTTGTCCCGCGGCCCGGGGTGGGGTGTCCTTTTTTTTTTTTCTTCTTTGTCATGAAAAAGGGACGTTTTTGTCATGAAAAGGGGATTTTTTTTGTGGTTGGTGCACTATTTGTAAGTGTATATTGTGTTTTTTATGTTGATTTAATAAAAATAAAAAAAATATATATATATTTTTTTTTAAATAAAAAATTCTTCTTCGGCCCGGTACCAATCGGGCCGCGGCCCGGTGGTTGGGGACCACTGGTCTAAGGTTCCTTTTATGTGGTCTTCAGAGGCTGACCAGGCTTTTCAACGCCTTGAATATCTTTTTACCTCCGCTCCTGTGTTAGTTCACTCTAATCCTGATCTCCCGTTTTTTGTCAAGGTGGACGCATCTGACACCGGGGTAGGGGCTGTTTTTCCCCAGCATTTCAGTTCCGATCGGAGGCTGCACTCCTGCGCCTTTTTCTCCTAATGCCTTTCACCTGCAGAGAGGGACTTTGACATTGGGAACCAAGAGCTTCTGAGAAGAGTTTGTCACCAGCATCCGTCATTTTGGTCCACCTATTTCCTTTGGGTGGAGTATGTCCGTGACACTCACCTGTTCATCTACTGGCTGGGCTCCTTTACATGGAGTGCATAAGTTCCAACCTCCCATCTTTTCCTCTCAGGGAGTAGAGTCCACAGTCCCTTCCTTGACTGCCTTCCTGCACCGCGTTTGGCGTGATACCTGTGCCGCCCTGTCTCTTACAGCCAGACGGAACCAAACCATGGCAAATCGCCATCGCAGACCAGCATCTGACTCCAAATCCGGTCAGAATGTTTGGTTATCATCCAGAGACATTAAACTGCCAGGAGAGTCAAAGAAACTGGCACCTCGACTCAAGGTACCCAAGTCTTTCAAGTCTTATCCGGTCTACCATGTCTCTCACCTGAAGCCCGTCGAATCGAGTGACCTTAGCTCTCCATCAGTGTCTCCCGCAGCTCCTCTCCAGGTGGAGGGTCATCCAGCCTTCATAGTTTAACACCACACCAGGAAGCGAGGCAGGGCGGTGCAGTTTCTGATAGACTGGAAGGGTTACCCCCCCACAGAGGATCGCTTCTGGATCGCTCAATCCGTTATGAACAGGAGGTCCGCCAGGTGGCGTTCGTTGATTAGGGGGGAACACCGTCACCGCCTGCTGCCAACTTATGGTTTGTATTCAGTTTTTTCTCTTTCGGTGCAGTTGACCTTGTATTTTCACTTCATCTCTCCTTCCCCTTGGAGTTCCTGTGCTCCTATTGTGGGCGGAGTTGTGAGACGTGCACAGCTGCTACCAATCTCTCCCGTCCAAAGGCAAAACCCAGTAACTCAATTTTGGTCAAAACTGAGCTGATAATGTTGTTGGAGTTCCTAGATGATATGCTTTACATTAGTGTATGCGATATTGTAATTTGTTCCGTAAGTAAGTTGTTACGCGCATGGCAGGACCTAGCAACTACCACATAACCGCGTAGATACAACAGAGAAACCTAGTATCTCAAGGTACCAATCGGAGCTTCTTTGTCAGTCGCCTTATGGTCTTTAAAGAGACATTTGCACGAATGGGGGCCGACGGTCAACCTCCATCCATTTTCTACCGCTTATTCCCTTTCGGGTCACGGGGGGCGCTGGCGCCTATCTCAGCTACAATCAGGCGGAAGGCAGGGTACACCCTGGACAAGTCGCCACCTCATCGCAGGGCCAACACAGATAGACGGACAACATTCACACTCACATTCACACACTAGGGCCAATTTAGTGTTGCCAATCAACCTATCCCCAGGTGCATGTCTTTGGAGGTGGGAGGAAGCCGGAGTACCCGGAGGGAACCCACGCATTCACGGGGAGAACATGCAAACTCCACACAGAAAGATCCCGAGCCTGGATTTGAACCCAGGACTGCAGGACCTTCGTATTGTGGTGGCAGACGCACTAACCCTTCTGCCACCGTGAAGCCCTGTTTTCAACCATAACTCTTCTATTCTCTGACATTCCCACAATGAATGAACAAGAGTTCCCTCAGCTGCCCGACACTTCATACATAATTTGCAATCTATTTCACCAATTTTAAACATTTGAGAAGAAATAAAATACAATGGCACGAGGGGATATTTGGAAGATTGGCCCAGGACGTTGCAAGCACCTTCATTAAATGTATTGTTCTTGATTCTTCCCCTTGCATACTCTTTTGGGCAGATAACTGTGGAGGTCAAAATAAAAACTGGACGCTGTACACGGTTCTTGCCCAATGTGCAAACGCAGAACGGGGCCCACCCGAGATTGTGATAAAATATCTGGGGAAAGGGCACACGTTCATGAGAGCAGATTCAATCCATGTGTCAATCGGCAAGAAAAAGAAAGGTCAAGAAAACATCTATATGTTTGATGACTTTGTAGATCTTTGTAAGACAGCATCAAGATAGAATGGTTTTCCTTTGTTTTCTCAAAATCAGCTAGAAGCGAGTTACTAGGTTTTGCCTTTGGACGGGAGATTTACCCTGGTGCTACTTAAGCAGCACCTTGGCAGCTGGATGGCACACTGCGATTCAACTTCTCGGTTCTCCGCGCCTGACGACTCCCATACTTCGAAATGTTTCTACTATGGCTATCTTGACCTTTCCCAGTGCCATCCAGCTTGGTGTTGCTTTTGTAGTTAGCACGTCATGCAACTCCGACCCAAGTTTATTTTAATTTTATAAACAGTAGTTTTTGTTTGTTCCACGATGCACGTTTTGTTTTCTCCCTTTTGTTCCCTCCTGTGAGAAGTGCTTTTTTGAGTACTTGAACTAAGTAACTGTTTAACCCACCGTTCTTCTCAACTGTGTTATACAGTATTGTGACAAGTTCACCTTGGTCCTGTTAAAAACATGAATACCTTGCTCATTTTGCAAAGCAAACATTGTTGCTTACGGCAGTACATTTTAAGCAGACGCATGTCGGACATCTAATAGATGCAAACTCAACTCGATACGATAGTTAGCTTGTTACCTTGCAAAAAACTGTGAGACAAGTTTTGAACGAAACTTTGTTCAAACCACACACACACACACACACATAGAGGTGGGAATCTTTGGGAACCTCACAATTCGATTATGATTCAAGAGCTACGATTCGTTTTTAAAATAGATGAAGTGAAGTGAAGTGAATTATATTTATATAGCGCTTTTCTCAGGGGACTCAAAGCGCTTTACATAGTGAAACCCAATATCTAAGTTACATTTAAACCAGTGTGGGTGGCACTGGGAGCAGGTGGGTAAAGTGTCTTGCCCAAGGACACAACGGCAGTGACCAGGATGGCGGAAGCGGGAATCAAACCTGCAACCCCCAAGTTGCTGGCACGGCCGCTCTACCAACCGAGCTAAACCGGTTGACATATCTTTAATTTACAGTATGTATATTGATGCAGTGGCAGCACGGTGGTACAGGGGTTAGTGCATGTGCCTCACAATAAGAAGGTCCTGAGTAGTCCTGAGCTTTCTGTGTGGAGTTTGCATGTCCTCCCCGTGACTGCGTGAGTTCCCTCTGGGTACTCCGGCTTCCTCCCACCTCCAAAGACATGCACCTGGGGACAATTGGCAATTTAGTGATTGGCAACACTAAATTGGCCCTAGTGTGCGAATGTGAGTGTGAATGGTTGTCTGTCTATATGTGTTGGCTCTGCGATGAGGTGGCGACTTGTCCAGGGTGTACGCCGCCTTCCGCCCGAATGCAGCTGAGATAGGTTACAGCACCCTCCGCGACCCTGAAAGGGACAAGGAGTAGAAAACGGATGGACATTGATGCAGTTTTACATTTCTTTTCGCTCCACTAAACAAGTATTTATCACTTGCAATTTTAAAAAAAAAACCTGTTAATTTAAAACAAGAAACAGTTAAATTAATTGCCACATTTATTAAATTCATGAAAATATGCACAAAACTGGAACATAAGTTCCAAAAACATGCACCTGGGGATAGGTTGATTGGCAACACTAAATTGGCCCTAGTGTGTGAATGTGAGTGTGAATGTTGTCTGTCTAGCTGTGTTGGCCCTGCGATGAGGTAGCGACTTGTCCAGGGTGTACACCGCCTTCCGCCCGATTGTAGCTGAGATAGGCGCCAGCGCCCCCGCGACCCCAAAAGGGAATAAGCGGTAGAAAATGGATGGATGGAAGTTCCCTACAATAAAGGAGCTGGTCGGATATCTCGGGTCAAGTGGCTCACGAAAGTCAGCCACATTTTAGACATTTGTCTGCATTAATTTATTTACAATAAATAAACAGATTATTGTTTGTTGATGTTTACTAATCAATTCTACAATCGTCCATGTCAGAATTGCCATGCATTTAAAAATGTATTATTTCCCCCACCTAAAATGTGTAATTATGTAAATGCTGTGTACCCGTCCCGCCAAGCTCCTACACACAGACTGGATTGGATGATGTGGTTCTTTACTGGGAGATGCAATGAGTACACGCACGCATGCTCACACACACACACACACACACACACACACACACACACACACATGCTTATTTGCTTATGGGTGTCCATCGAGTTGGATGACGACATCCACTTCTATCGGTGAGTTCGTGGGTGGCTGAATAGCCCTATCCTGGGTACACAAACCCTACTGCAGGTAGGGCATGTAAATGTGGTGGTGGAAACAGCAACTGCAGGTGTATTCCTCCCGAGTCTTTTCTCCTGTCTCCTGGCTGTCCTATCCTCCTCCAGCAAGCGGGTGCCATCTTTGCACAGCTGACGCCAGGGGTTACGATCAGCAGCCACACCCTACATGGCCTCAGGTCTGATTTTACACTACCTTAGTGCAGTCTTCAGCTGGTCTTTATATGTTTTTTTTTTCTGCCCTCCAGCAGAGCAACGACCATGGCCGTATAGCACTTTGCAAGGCAGGCGGTCTGAGGGCATCCTTACTACGCGGCCCGGCCATTGTAGTTGGTGCAGCTGGGTGATCATGGCCTCAATACTCCTGCAGTTGGTTTTTGAGAGTATTTCAGAATGAGGCACTCGGTCACACTGTGTAATCCCCAGAATGCGCACACACACACACACACACACACACACATACACAATATGTGGTTAGCACCTCCACTGGTTTTGATGTCATTAGCAGAATGCTGCAAGTCTGCCCAAGTCCATAACATCTTGATATTTTTACAATTACATTAAATGCAATTAAAGACAATGGATTTTAACATGTGATCGTATCATGGTTTTAACTTGCTTTTAGAAGCATTTAAGTCTCACCTTAAAACTCATCTGTATACTCTAGCCTTTAAATAGACCTCCTTTTTAGACCAGTTGATCTGCCGCTTCTTTTCTTTCTCCTATGTCCCCCCCTCCCTTGTGGAGGGGGTCCGGTCCGATAACCATGGATGAAGTACTGGCTGTCCAGAGTCGAGACCCAGGATGGACCGCTCGTCGGGACCCAGGATGGACCGCTCGCCTGTATCGATTGGGGACATCTCTACGCTGCTGACCCGCCTCCGCTTGAGATGGTCTCCTGTGGACGGGACTCTCGCTGCTGTCTTGGATCCGCTTTGAACTGAACTCTCGCGGCTGTGTTGGAGCCACTATGGATTGAACTTTCACAGCATCATGTTGGACCCGCTCGACATCCATTGCTTTCGGTCCCCTAGAGGGGGGGGGGGGGGGGGGGGGGGGGGGTTGCCCACATCTGAGGTCCTCTCCAAGGTTTCTCATAGTCAGCATTGTCACTGGCGTCCCACTGGATGTGAATTCTCCCTGCCCACTGGGTGTGAGTTTTCCTTGCCCTTTTGTGGGTTCTTCCGAGGATGTTGTAGTCGTAATGATTTGTGCAGTCCTTTGAGACATTTGTGATTTGGGGCTATATAAATAAACATTGATTGATTGATTGATTATCTTTACTGGTATTACAATTAATTGAATACAAGGTATTTTTAACTTGTTTTTTTTCATCCAATATCGTCCTTTTTTTTAAATGTATTTATGAAATAGAAAATAGAAAAAGACAAAATACAAGACGTACCATGAAATCAATAATTAAATTGACTTCTGGCACCCTCTAGTGGTGATCAGCGAACATAACAGGCCACGCTGTTCCCTTGTTAACATGTAAACTTTATACACAGGTCTTGACACAAAACAGGCACGTAGTGCAACAATTATTACCTGCAATGAGTGATCAGAATGCACACACACACACACACACACACACACACACACACACACACACACACACACACACACACACACACACACACACACACACACACACACACACAATATGTGGTTAGCACCTCCACTGGTTTTGATGTCTACAGGGGGAAATAATATTGACTTCAGTGGAAAATAATAATAGATCTGACATGACCAACTACTATTACCAATGCAAAACCAAAATGCACCAAGATAGCATTCCAACTGCTAATATATGGCTGTGCATGTTACAATAAAAACCTCACGTTAGTTTTCTTGTAATTTATAATAATTTGCAGTGCAATATGTTTCCATTCGTTCTGGAACTTGCAAGCGTATTTCTTCATTCTGCTCCTCGACGGTGTAATATATTGGGTTGGAGTCAATAACCAGGCGACGTGATGAAGTTACGTCTCATTACTGTGGGCTTCAGAACAGACTCCCTAATGCATGTTCCTTGACTGCACTTAAATGTAGAATATATGTAGAATATATTTACATTCTATTCTATTCTATGTACAGTAGATGGCAGTATTGTCCTGTTTAAGAGGTTCACAACATTACTGAGTCAGGTTCTCATGGAGCTGGAGGGGGAGTGGCCTCCAGCTCCGCCTGAATTTCGGGAGATTTTCTGGAAAAAAAATTGTCCCGGGAGGTTTTCGGGAGAGGCGCTGAATTTCGGGAGTCTCCCGGAAAATCCGGGAGGGTTGGCAAGTATGATTTGAGGAGAGCTGTTTTGCTGAGGTATAGGTTCTAGTGCAGCCCGACCGTTCGTTTTATTAATCCGGCTTGCCAAATTTTAGAACAAAATTAGGCAAAGATCTGTTTTGAAAACTGCCACAACAAAACTAATATGACTTATCATTAGAACAGTGCGAAAACTCTGCTAACAGCATCCGGGTTGCAGTCATACTTATAAACTTTTTAGATATCAGCAGATGGCGCTAATTGGACATCGCATTGCAGGACAAAACAATATCCATACTTTAGCAGGAATTCCACCTAAATAGTATATATATATATATATATATGTACATGTATATATATATATATATATATCTATATATATATATATATATATATGATTGTAGCTGAGATAGGCGCCAGCGCCCCCCGCGACCCCAAAAGGGAATAAGCGGTAGAAAATGGTTCTCAACCTTTTTTCAGTAATGTACCCCCTGTGAACATTTTTTTAATTCAAGTACCCCTTAATCAGAGCAAAGAATTTTGGGTTGAAAAAAGAGATAAAGAAGTAAAATCCAGCACTATGTCATCAGTTTCTGATTTATTAAATTGTATAACAGTGCAAAATATTGCTCATTTGTAGTGGTCTTTCTTGAACTATTTGGAAAAAAAGATATACAAATTACTAAAAACTTGTTGTAAAATAAACAAGTGATTAATTTATAAATAAAGCTTTCAACACATACAGTAGAAGTAATCATCCACTTAAAGCAGTGGTCCCCTACCATTGAAACCGGGCCGCAGAATAATTTTTTATTAATTAAAAAAAAAATGTATTTAAAATGTGTTTTTTTATTTGATTTTTTTATTAAATCAACCTAAAAAACACAAGACACACTTACAATTAGTGCACCAACCCCCCAAAAAACTCGCTTTTTCATGAGAAAAAAAAAAAAAAAGTATCCCCCTTAATATTGCTCATTTGTAGTGGTCTTTCTTGAATTATTTGGAAAAAAAAAGATATAAAAATAACTAAAAACTTGTTGTAAAATAAAGAAATGATTAAATTATAAATAAAGATTTCTACACATAGGAGTAATCATCAACTTAAAGTGCCCTCTTTGGGGATTGTAATAGAGATCCATCTGGATTCATCAACTTCATTCTAATCTTTTCTTCACAAAAAAAAAATACATCTTTAACGTGAATATTTATGGAACATGTCCACAAAAAAATCTAGCTGTCAACACTGAATATTGCATTGTTGCATTTCTTTTCACAGTTTATGAACTTACATTCATATTTTGTTGAAGTATTATTCAATAAAAGGATTTTTGAATTGTTGCTATTTTTAGAATATTTAAAAAAAATCTCACGTACCCCTTGGCATACCTTCAAGTACCCCCAGGGGTACGTGTACCCCCATTTGAGAACCACTGGACTCCAGCAACCCCCCCGTGACCCCAAAAAGGACAAGCGGTAGAAAAAGGATGGATACATATGGATATATATATATATATATATATATACTATGGGGAGTTTTGACGGAGCAGAAACGTGCGAACTCGTTGGGAGTTTCCTCCTCTCCCAGCTTGCTAGCCTCAACCTGAACCTTGGTATTTACCGTGATGACGGACTGGCAGTGTGCCGCGCCTCGCCAAGGAGCAGCGAGAACACCAAGAAGCGCATATGCCAAATCTTCAAAGAAAACGGCCTACGGATCACGATTGAAGCCAACAAGCAAACCGTCAACTTCCACGACGTCACTTTCAACCTGAGAAATAACAGCTACCAACCATTCACGAAACCCAACACAACACTCCAATACGTGCACCATGACAGCAACCACCCACCCACCACCACGAAAAGAATACCTACCGGAATTAATAAAAGGCTATCGATGCTGTCATCTAGCAAAGCTGAATTCGACCAAGCAACCCCCCCCATACCAGAAAGCACTTGATGAAAGCGGATACAACTTCACCCTCACCTATGAACCCACTCCAGGAAACCAACCAAAAAAGAGCAGAAAACGAAACAACATCATCTGGTACAATCCGCCATTCAGCAAAGACGTCTCAACCAACATCGGCCACAAGATCCTCACTCTGATCGACAAACACTTCCCCAAAGGCAACACCCTAAGAAAAATATTCAACAAGAACAACATTAAATTGAGCTACAGCTGTATGAATAACATACAACAAATAATTTCAAACCACAACAAAGCAATTGCAAAAGGACTGCCTACCCCCAGACTAAACGACTCTGAAACCAATAAGGAATGTAACGGTCGCAAGAAACCTGATTGCCCTCTCAACGGAGGGTGCTTACAGACATCAGTCGTTTACCAAGCAAAGGTAATACGCAAGGACATTAACACATCCGACACGTACGTAGGATTAACCGAAGGAGCGTTCAAAACAAGATGGAATAATCACAACGCCTCCTTTAGAAACCAGACTTTGCAGAATTCTACAGAACTCAGCAAACACATTTGGAACCTCAAAGACAATAATGTTGAATATTCAATAACATGGCAAATTCTTGCATCCAGCACAACTTACAACAGTGGTAATAAAAGATACAACCTATGCTTAAAAGAGAAATTATATATCATCCAGATCTATCATCCCTCAACAAGCGCAGCAAAATCATTTCAACATGCCGCCACAGACGGAAACACCTCCTAGGTAACACATGAGCCAATCACCACACCCTACGCCTGCCTGTACCCACCCACTCTGTGCCCTATATAAACCATTGTATGTGAATGCTTCCATTAAAATCTCCTGATGATTGAGGGAACCCCTCATAAAACAGTTCTGTAGAGATGAAGTAGTCTTGTGATTTTTCCCACACCTACATATATATATATATATATATATATATATATATATATATATATATATATACAGCGATGAGGTGGCGACTTGTCTAGGGTGTACCCCGCTTTCCGCCCGATTGTAGCCGAGATAGGCACCAGCGCCCCCGCGACCCCAAAGGGAATAAGCGGTAGAAAATGGATGGATGGATGGATATATATATATGTGTGTGTGTGTTGCAAACAGCTCCTGTTGGTGGCGACAAGAAGAAGTACTCAGAATTGTGAAGCTTTCTAAGTGGTGAGACATTTTTTAATGAATCAAATGATGAATTCTTATTTAGTATAGTACTTTGCAATGCACACATAAGAATGTTCGCTAATTGATGTTGACCAAAACTGTATCTTGGAGCGATATTTTGAAGACAAAATGCACTTTTAATGTGTTCAACGCTAGCTCGTGATCGTTGCTGTTTTATTTTGAAAATCCTGCGACGCAAGTGGACACACGGTCTCACAATTTGCACTGTGTTGAAGGTAATACTATTTTTCATGCCGATGTAATTGTTTCATTGTCAATAGAAGTGTCCTCACTTGTTTCTATGATGCTAATGCTAACGCAGCCTGGTTTGTCAACCGCATGGGTTGAAGCAGCCATCCTGGTAATGCGAGGTGCGTTCAGGGACATCCAGGAAAATATTATGAAGGTGTTTTCTGTTTTTATTTTGCATATTAAAAAAAAAGATTATCGCAGATTTAACTATATCAACGTCAGTACATGTGAAACCAACTACAAAATGTGAATATGATAATTAGCGTGAATGAAGTCTGCTAGGGGGCTTCACGGTGGCAGAAGGGTTAGTGCGTCTGCCTCACAATACGAAGTTCCTGCAGTCCTGGGTTCAAATCCAGGCTCGGGATCTTTCTGTGTGGAGTTTGCATGTTCTCCCCGTGAATGCGTGGGTTCCCTCCGGGTACTCCGGCTACCTCCCACCTCCAAAGACATGCACCTGGGGATAGGTTGATTGGCAACACTAAATTGGCCCTAGTGTGTGAATGTGAGTGTGAATGTTGTCTGTCTATCTGTGTTGGCCCTGCGATGAGGTGGAGACTTGTCCAGGGTGTACCCCGCCTTCCGACCGATTGTAGCTGAGATAGGCGCCAGCGCCCCCCGCGACCCCAAAAGGGAATAAGCGGTAGAAAATGGATGGATGGATGGAAGTCTGCTAGGGGAAAAGGTGAACTGGGCGAAGCAGCAAAATGTTTAAGAAGAAGGCTATAGATGGCATCTGGGTTCATAGTAATGGCACTATTCCTTTTGCCAAACTTCACAACGTATTTTGCTCTGCCTCTGAGGTAGACAGGCATGTCTGCTACCTGACTTTTATTGTGCACAGCTGGAAGTGCAGCCCTGAAGAACAAAATTAAGACGAATGACTGACACTAGCATAAGGGTTGAAACACAGCATTTAAAAGGAGAAGCTTTCTGCTGAAGCTCACCAGTAATTTTGCCCAGAATGCGAACTTGCAAGCACTCAGAGAACGTCTGCGTGACTGTATTGGTCCCGACTAGGAACATCAACACACCCACTAATTTAATCACAAAAGGCATTTTTATTTGTAAATATTTTTTAATCAGACTTTTTGTTAGCGTCTGCCAAAATTCAACGCCTTTGATATAACGTGAACTAAACCAACCTGTTATTTTTGTTTGTTTGTGGATCCATTTTGTCCCTGACATACAGTAATTGTTAGTTTTTGGATACATTTTACGGTACCTCAAATTGAAACTACACTTAACAGGCCTACTGAAATGAGATTTTCTAATTTAAACGGGGATAGCAGGTCCATTTTATGTGTCATGCTTGATCATTTCGCGATATTGCCATATTTTTGCTGAAAGGATTTAGTAGAGAACATCCACGATAAAGTTTGCAACTTTCGGTGCTAAGAGAAAAGCCCTGCCTTTACCGGAAGTCGCAGACGATGACGTCACATGTTGATGGCTCCTCACATATTCACATTGTTTTTTAATGGGAGCCTCCAACAAAAACAGCTATTAGGACCGAGAAAACGACAATTTCCCCATTAATTTGAGCGAGGATGAAAGATTCGTGTTTGAGGACTACAAAAAAAAACATGTAAAAAAAAAAAACGCGATTGCATTGAGACGGATACAGATGTTTTTAGACACATTCACTAGAATAATTCTGGGAAATCGCTTATCTTTCTATTGTGTTGCTAGTGTTTTAGTGAGTTTAACAGTACCTGATAGTCGGAAGTGTACGTCCACGGCCGGGTGTTGACGCGCAGTGTCTCTGGGAAGTCGACGGCAGCTGTATGGGCGGCACAAGCTCAGCTGATATCCGGTAAGAAGCGACTTTTTAACCACAATTTTCTCACCGAAACCTGCTGGTTGACATTCGGTTGGGATCCATGTCCGCTGTGATCCATAGTAAAGTTACACCTCTGTGAATTTTAAACAAGGAATCACCGTGTGTTTGTGTGGCTAACCGCTAAAGCTTCCCAACTCCATCTTTCTACTTTGACTCCTCCAATATTAACTGAACAAATTGCAAAAGATTCAGCAACATAGATTTCCAAAATACTGTGTAATTATGCCGTTAAAGCAGACGACTTTTAGCTGTGTGTGTGCGCAGCGCTCATATTTCTAACAGCCCGTGACGTCAAGCGTACACGTCATTATTACGCGACGTTTTCAAGAAAAAACTCCCGGGAAATTTCAAATTTCAATTTAGTAAACTAAAAAGACCGTATTGGCATGTGTTGCGATGTTAATATTTCATCATTGATATATAAACTATCAGACTGCGTGGTGGGTAGTAGTGGGTTTCAGTAGGCCTTTAATGTATTTTCATTCATAATAAGATACAGAATGTGAGTTTTAAAATCTCCACGTTGGTGGGTCACCGCTTGCCGTTTGCCTAAGCACTTTTGAGAAGCACTGATGTATCTCATAGCAGCCTGTCTGGCGCGACAATGACTGGATTTGCCAGGTTGCAGTGTCAATCTTCAGTTCCCTCAAATTTTGTTCAACGGTGTTCTATCCCTGGCTCCCTCGGTTTCTTTTCCCTTCCGCCTGCTGTGAGGAGGGAAGATGCCGAAGGAGCTCCTCGTGGCTCATTCTTTTTTCATGCCCGAACCATCTCAGGTTCGTTTGGGTTAACATGTCATCCATCGATGGCAGTCCAACACGACTTCGGACCTTTGTGTTCAGGATTTTGTCTCTCCAGGAGATGCCCAAGATGGCCCGAGGGAGGCGCATCATGTCGGCGTGAAGTTTCCTGACTTCCAACCTGTAGAGGGTCCAAGTTTCAGCACTGTACAAAAATGTAGCTAGCACAGTCGCTCTGTACATTTGACGCGAATAGAGACATGCCTGTCATTCCGGAGTCTTTCCCTTAATTTCCCAAACAATAATGTACCATTTGAAGGCATATTTGCCAACCATCCCGAATTTACCGGGAGTCTCCAGAATTTCTGTTCCTCTCCCGAAAATCTCCCGGGACAATCCCTTCTCCCAAATTTCCCCCGATTGTGGACCTGAGTGAGGACAGCCTGTCGTCATGTCCGCTTTTCCTCCATATAAACAGCGTGTCGGCCCAGTCACGTTATAACATCTATGCCTTTTGGAGAGTGCACAACTGCACACACAACAAGAAGAAGAAGCAGAAGAACGAAGAAGAGACAGTCATGGCGACGATGAGTAAGAAGAAGAAGTACGCTTGCAAGTTCCAAAATGATTGGAAACAAGAAATTCAGTTCATCCAAGACAGCTCGAAGGGGACGGGATATGCTGCCAGCAAATTTTGTAGATCAGACTTCTCCGTTGAACACAGTGGCCGAATGGATATAGTCACTCATGAATGGTCAGAGAAGCACAAGGCAGCGGCAACGCAGCAGCGGTCACACACAGCCCAATATTATGGGCCACCTTGCTAAATGGAGACCCGAGGGTGTAACATATGCCGAGACGAAGATGGCTATTAATGAGTGTGCAAAGCCTCATGTCTGAGAGTTCAGAGTGGACCAAACATGCAGGAAACGTCCTGACCTCAATTTGGCTCAGTGTGCCAAACACTGCACCTACAGGAAACAGATGCTTGAGCAACAACCAACTTAACAGGAAACCAAGAGTGGTTCCTAGACACGAGACACATAGCAACTGACGTCAGTCAGTAGACTGACCAATCAGATAACTACTGGCACAGGGTATATAGCTGCTGTACAACAAAATCTCAGACAGATCGCTTTGGGTTTTCCTGGTACTACTGTTCAAGTGTACTATACGATCTCCGCTCTCTGCAGACTGCGTTAAATAAAAATACTTCTACTCGACTCAACTCCTGCCTCCTCGAATTGTTTTCCTGCTCCCGGCCCGGGTGAGACGGCACTGAAAGTGCGTCTCAACAATATGCTGATAGCTGCAAGCAACATCCCATTCTCGATTGCGAATGATTCAGAGATCACTCGCCAGGACTCAAAAGGTAGAACAAAGGCTACTCAAATAGTGAAAGGTAAGTGTTATTTTATTTTTTTTAAGTAACCAGCAAATACAGTACAGTTAGTAGAACAACCAACTGTGTTTTCATCTGTACTATATATATGAAATACTTGAATTTCTGTGAATTCTGGCAATAAATATACTCCGTACACCCCCGCCACCCGCAAAGCCACCCACCTCAATGACTGACTTTCCAAGGGCAGGATGAGTTCCAAGCAGTCTCAGGGCAGTCACTATCTCATCGTATAGTGGCGGTGGACAGAGCAGCATTTTTTGTGATCATGAGGACACTCGAGCGCAGACTGAGGAATGGCTCATGAAGAAGCAGGAAGTAATGAAGAATCTCAAGATGATAGTTCCAATAATGACTTTCAAGTGGATGCCAGGGGCGTCACTAGATCTAATACTGTACTGGGGCACACCTGGGGCACAAATAATTCATGTGAGCGTGCAAAGCGCGCAAGCAAAAACATTTTTACCACTTATTTATCATAAAAAATACATAAATAGTGCTTTAAACTATGAAATCATATCAGATTATGTTGTATGGATCTTTGATTAACCACCTGAAATTAGCTAATGCATTTGACCTACTTGTGCACTTTTTTACTCCAGACTTCAAAACTACTACTGGTAAAAGCAAAAAGGAAGAGCAATTAATCTTTTTGAAATATTTATTGCAGTAATCATCTGCAAATTTAACATCTACATAAGCAAAACAAAAAATAAATCACCCCTACATCTCTGAGTTCTTTTATATTATTTATTTTCCATTTATGGCAATGTGGCTAATCCTATTTCAGATACACAAAACTATAAAATATACACAAAACAATAAAGCCACAGTAGTAGAATAAATGAACAACTGTTGTGTGTCTGTTCAGGGAATCATTTTCTGAGAAGTAAACTGTAACGTCTCCTTTTCATTTTTGCAAAGTGGTCAATCTGTGACGATCCGCTATGCGGATCGTTTATTGTTTTGCCGCTTATATGTCTTTGTTCATGTTTAGTTCTGGACTCTGCCGATTCCTTGTGTTTGAGCACTTCCCCGTTTGTTTAGTCACCATGGCAACGTAGTGTGCTCCTCCTCACGGGCTCCTGTCACACCTGTTTTTGATTATTATTTGTGTATTTAAGCCCACCTGATTCCTCAGTTCGTCCTCGGCTCATTACTTGCTTCTCGCAACACGTCACGTTTTTGTATCCTGTGTCCTCGAGTATTTTGTGCTAAGTTCCGCCTTAGCTTCACGTGCGTGTGGCACGTCGTTTAATGTTTTCTGTTTCCTGCTACGTTTTAGCAATAGCTTTCCGTGCATTGGCACGCGCTTTGTTTTTCCCCTTTTTGCACCAGTGTTCTTTTGTTTTATTATATTAAAACTTATTCTTACCTACAATCCTGCTGACTGGGACAAGGAGTAGAAAATGGATGGACAAAGTGGCAACTCCGTGCAGCAAGTGCGCCGCGAAGCGTTACAGAATGAGCCGAGCCAAAAGCCACTTCGCACTCCTCCAGCCCCAGCAAGAACAGGTGTTCCTCTCCGATGAGGAAAAATCGGAGATCTTCCGGGAGCTCCGAGCAGACTCTCGTCCATGGGAAAGCGAGGACGAGATAGAGCTGCCGGAGGAGGAGCTGCCGGCCGAAGCTGTGGTGGCGTGGGGGCTACTGATGACGAGGATAGCGGATGCGGAGGACCGCTTCCGCCCCCAAGCAGAAGCCACTCCGACTTTCTCCTCAGCGCGTTGCCAGCCGCGCGGGTACGTCACACCACCAGTGAGGCGAGGGCTCCAGCGGCGACCAGGCGCCGTGCAGGGGCGTGCACAAAAGGAGTGCAGGACTTTCCCCTCAGCAGCGACTGCCAGGTGCTTCCCATGTGGCTTTTCCTCCCCTGCACCTGCTGTAAATCTGCCTGAGGGACGCATGCAGCGCACACGCACAAGGCCAGCTCCCAGGCTTCCAAGCTTCCACCCTCCAATGCCCTCGACTGCCTCCAAGCTCGCACAAATGCCCCCCCCCACCAGCTCCATCTGGCATCTGGAATTTGCTTCCTGAGGGGGGGGGCAAGGCTGATGGCGTGTCAGTGGCACAGGCAGACCTCCTTCCATTGAGGTTGATGCCTGCCCTGCCACTGGCTCCGCTCGCACCAACAGACGAGCCACCTGCACCAATGCTAGCACCTAGCCCAATGGCAAGTCCACGTCCAAGGCTAGCCCTAGTGCCAGCACCAAGTCAACCTCCAACGCCAAGTCCACGGCTAAGGCTAGTCCCAGTACCGGCACCACGCCAACCTCCCACACCGGCACCACGCCAACCTCCCACACCGGCACCACGCCAACCTCCCACGCCGGCACCACGCCAACCTCCCACGCCGGCACCATGCCGGGCTCGACCTCCAAGTCCAGGTGCAAGCCGGCCTCCGAGTCCGAGTCCAGGTGCAAGCCGGCCTCCGAGTCCGAGTCAAGGTGCAAGCCGGCCTCCGAGTCCGAGTCCAGGTGCAAGCCGGCCTCCGAGTCCGAGTCCAGGTGTAAGCCGGCCTCCGAGTCCGAGTCCAGGTGCAAGCCGGCCTCCGAGTCCGAGTCCAGGTGCAAGCCGGCCTCCGAGTCCGAGTCCAGGTGCAAGCCGGCCTCCGAGTCCGAGTCCAGGTGCAAGCCGGCCTCCAAGTCCAAGTCCAGGTGCAAGCCGGCCTCCGAGTCCAAGTCCAAGCCGGCCTCAAAGCCCAAGCCGGCCTCCAAGCCGGCCTCAAAGCCCAAGCCGGCCTCCAAGCCGGCCTCCAAGTCCAAGCCGGCCTTCAAGCCGGCCTCAAAGCCCCAGCCGGCCTCCAAGCCCAAGTCGGCCTCCAAGCCCAATCCGGCCTCCAAGTCGGCCTCCAAGCACAAGCCGGCCTCCAAGTCGGCCTCCAAGCCCATGCCGGCCTCCAAGTCCAAGTCCAAGACGACGCCCGGGTCCAGATCGATGTCCTGGTCAGCGCCGAGGTCCAACTGGGGGTCCAGGTCCACGCCAAGCGTCAGGTCGTCCTCCTCGCCAGGCGCATCTGCCTCCACGTCGGTCGTGGGTGTGGCCGTGCCCAGGACGTCCACCTCGCTGGGCGCTTCCATCTCCACGGGTGTGGCCGTACCACGGGCGTCCTCCTCGGCAGGTGCGTCCACCCCCACGCCGGCCATGGTGGTGACCCTACCCAGGGCGTCCTCCTCGCAGGACGCGCCCTGGTCCTCGTCAGCCACGGATGTGGCCTCTGCGGGCCCGCCCGCCTAAACTTTTGTGGTGGCGGCGTCCCACCCGCCGCCGCTGCCTGTGGTGTCCTTGGTGGAGTCAAGGATGCAGGACTTGTCAGCCCTCCACCAGGTCCTCCCTCCGCCCTCCCTTCTCTTTTGGACTGTCTAGTTGTGGGGGGGGGTTTGTACTTCGGGATATTTGGGGCATCTGGGATCGGCTCCTTGGGGGAGGGGTAGTGTCACGATCCGCTATGCGGATCGTTTATTGTTTTGCCGCTTATATGTCTTTGTTCATGTTTAGTTCTGGACTCTGCCGATTCCTTGTGTTTGAGCACTTCCCCGTTTGTTTAGTCACCATGGCAACGTAGTGTACTCCTCCTCACGGGCTCCTGTCACACCTGTTTTTGAGTATTATTTGTGTATTTAAGCCCACCTGATTCCTCAGTTCGTCCTCGGGTCATTACTTGCTTCTCGCAACACGTCACGTTTTTGTATCGTGTCCTCAATTATTTTGTGCTAAGTTCCGCCTTAGCTTCACGTGCGTGTGGCACGTCGTTTAATGTTTTCTGTTTCCTGCTACGTTTTAGCATTAGCTTTCCGTGCATTGCCACGCGCTTTGTTTTACCCCTTTTTGCACCAGTGTTCTTTTGTTTTATTATATTAAAACTTATTCTTACCTGCAATCCTGCTGACTGGTAGTGTGTGCATCCACAAAGTGGCAACTCCGCGCAGCAAGTGCGCCGCCAAGCCTGACACAATCACTCTGGACAGACAGGGAAATATTACAGTAACTGTTATACAGTTGACCAGTGGTTCCCAACTGCTGGGTCGTGACATAAAAGTGGATTGTGTGTCTTTTTCAGTGAGTCGCAGTCACATGTGTGCATGAAAAAAAAAAGTTTAGGGAGAAAAAAATGAAATTGTGGCAACAAAACCAGATTATTTTAGCCTTTTTTCTAGTGACTATTAGTGAGTATTTTAGCAAAAGGCAAACCGACTAACAAGTTGGAGGAGGACTCAGGACAGACATGGAAATATATTCTTAAAAAATCTAAATAGGGCAAAAAAACCAACGATATTTTCAGCCATCTTTCTGAAAACAAATACAGAAATGTTACTATTTTTTCTGGAAACCAAACCAGATGCTTTAGCTGTAGCTATTTTTCTGGTGACAAAACAAGGTTATTTTAGTCAAAGTCGCACCGATTAACAAGACAAGTCTACTGTACTATTTTTCTGTGAAATAAACTTGAATGATTTAAAAATGTGGCTCACGACTTGATGATATGGAAAAAACATTTTCTTCCTGAAGATAAACCATTTGAGAAGCACTCAACTCACACATGCTTACTCCAAATCATCATTGATGCAGAACCAGCAGACAATAACCAACATTATGTTTCATGTTCATTGGAAATTCCCCCAACAGCTCGTACAGCAAATGAATGTTTGTCTTGATACAAGGAATAACGTTAGCAAACTTAGCATCAATTTAAGACAATGATGTTGCCTAGCTAGCTAGGACTTCACTTACATCTCTCATTCCTGCTGCTTCCTCTCTGCTGCGGGCGAATAACTTTCTGATATCCATCTAGGAGTTACAGTTTGAGTCAAATCAAAATCAAAATAATGTAATTAACAAATTGTTGTTGGCTAACGTTACCTACCTCACGCAGTGATTCAATCCCCTCTCTCTCTCAGTCTCGATCCACACGTGAATAAATTACCACATTAAGTAGCCATGTGCTCACTGTTTCGTGGAGTGAATACAGTAGCAAACAATTACCATACTAAGTAGTATGTGCGCTGTTTTCTATGTTATGTAGACTTAAAACTCTGATCCGTTTTCTTTTTTATTGGTGAAATTTTTACTGGGGCACTGCAGATCAACAGCGGGGCACGTGCCCCAGTGAAATATGTCTGACCCCTGGTGAATGCCATTGTGGAAGACCAGTCTGTGCAATCGTTGAACAACCTTCCTGCTGGATCTGAAAACAGCCACATGAGTCATGCACGACCTGAACTGCCATTTAAAGCAGTAGTTCGCACACCACATTTAACCTACCTGTTGCCCTGAACAACTCGTCCCCGCTTGAGGTTGAGTTAGAAGAAGTTGTCTACACACACACCCATAAGACACACAAGCACCCTTAGTTTCCACAAGCAGTTTGAGAAGTATTAAGTCACATTAGGCTTATTTGGGAGATGTCATTCCAGAGGGTTATCGTATCACCGTTATATGGGTGTAATTACTTCAATTGGGTGTTGTAACGAACTGTGGTATTGTTAACTTGTATTGTGACAATTTACTAATGTGAACTGATTTACTATGCTGGACAGTAAAAGCTCCACTACCGGACACAGCTATGTATGAGTATGTGAACTGTATATGGCATTTCTAATGGTCTACGATTGGTCGGAGTTTTGTTACAATCCTGTGCCTACACACTTGAGGGAAAAAATTCTGACATTGACTTTTTCGATTGTACATCATTGCCCGAGGTCGACGTATGATTCCTATTGTTAGTCCTTGATGCTGTTCTTCGTGTTTTGCCTCACTTTAGCATAATTCAACCCTTGTGTAATGTTCATATTGTTGTTACTCGGCCAGCGTTTGTGGGTCAGATGGACCCCTTGCATTTTGTGGCGTTTATTGCCTCACAATCAAACACGTTTATGTTAAAGTGCTGAACAGATGTTTATTGGGATAAGGTAAAAAAGCCACAAAATGCGACGGGTCCATCAGACCCACAACGCTGGCTGAGCAACATTGGGATAATACCTTATCCAAATAAACATCTGTTCAGTATTTTAACATTAAAGTGTTTGATTGTGAGGCATTGAAGCCACAAAATGCAACGGGTCCATCATACCCACAAATGCTGGCTGAGTAACAATATGAACGTTGAACGGAAAATTTCTCTGCCAGTTTCTGCATTCCATGGGGATTCTTCTTTTGTGTTTCTGCACCTGCGGTCCCCACACAAGGTTGCAACATTGTTTGTCAACACTGTCTGCTCTCATTTTCTCGCACATTTGACCCTCTGATGTTTTGTGTACCTACACTCTGTCCTCCTCCTGTCTAGGCCTGCTGTGTCTGTGTGTGTGTGTTATATGTAATTGAAATGTGTAGGGGGGGTGTATGGTGTGTGTTCATTAAACATGTATTCTGATATATGTTCTTCACAGAAAATGAGCCAAAGTCAGTGAATCTGTTTGAAAAATTAATTAATTGTATAATTCCTATTTTAATAAAAAAGTGAAAACAGGTCCCACAGACCCGAACACACCACACGGGGGGGGGTTAGTGCGTCTGCCTCACAATACGAAGTTCCTGCAGTCCTGGGTTAAAATCCAGGCTCGGGATCTTTCTGTGTGGAGTTTGCATGTTCTCCCCGTGAATGCGTGGGTTCCCTCCGGGTACTCCGGCTTCCTCCCACTTCCAAAGACATGCACCTGGGGATAGGTTGATTGGCAACACTAAATTGGCCCTAGTGTGTGAATGTGAGTGTGAATGTTGTCTGTCTATCTGTGTTGGCCCTGCGATGAGGTGGCGACTTGTCCAGGGTGTACCCTGCCTTCCGCCCGATTGTAGCTTGAGATAGGCGCCAGCGCCCCCCGCGACCCCGAAAGGGAATAAGCGGTAGAAAATGGATGGGTTGTTGCTGGCGACAAGTGGTATTTACAGTTACCTACAAGACGTGCTCAGCATTGTGAAGCCTTCCAAGGGGCAAGACACATTTTATGCATGCATCTAAATGTAAGCACTAAATGTTAAATGTAAATCTAAACCTAAATCTAAATGTGAGTGTTCCTAGGGTAAAGATGAATATTTATATAAAGTCAATATTCCACTAATCCGACGTCTTTCACCCTCAAAATCGCGCCCACTTCTATGCATTTCAATGCAGACATTCGTATACCTTTCTGACTGCGGAAGAAGTTAACATGACAGATGAATGACAAATAATGCCAATAAAGTTGCATGTCTTAGTTCCAAACTTGTAACATTTAGGTTCAGATTTAATATTTAGGTTTGGATTTAACATTTGTAAATGTTATAACAATTTGCTAAATCTGAAAAAATATATATCTGCAGGAAAAGTGTGACTGAATGTTTACATTTGGCACCCCATAATTAACCACCGACTACTTCCTGATAACTCTTTGGATCACACTTATTGTCAAATTTCACTTTGTTTTCACATGAAGTTGCTCTTGGTTCACACTGAGCCATGTCAAATCGCTCCAACATTTTTGCAATGCATCTCTTCTGATTCATTTTAACCTCAACTTCCTTCTGTGCAAAATCAATTCCTAGGATATGTTGAAGTTTTCGGAGATCTTTAATTTCGAATTTGGTGGCTAACATTTCCTCTACACTTTTGAGTGTGATCACTATCACTCGCTGTAAAAAGAATATCACTAACCCATATGATCAAAAAACCTTCTCCTTTCCATGTTTACTGTGATAATAATAACAACAATCAGCTGAATTTTGAAGGACATCAATTTCAATAATGATATTGTGCAGCATTTCATTCCGATTTCGCCTTGACTGTTTCAAGCCGTAAAGTTACTTATTAAGTTTACACTCAATTTTTTCCCCTGGTTTTGCTTGTACCTTAAACCCATAAGGCTGTTCCATATACCTATCACAGTCCATAGGTGCATGTAGATAAGCGGTTTGGACATCCATTTGATGCAGTTCTCAGTCATACTGTGCTGAGAGCTGCATTAAAACACGTAAAGAAGTCATATCATCAGTAAGAGAAAAACACTAGTCATAATCACTATCAGACTAAAACCTTTTGCCACATATCTGGTCTTATGAATTGTCTCAACAGGGTCATCTTTAATTGCACAAACCCATCTGCCCCCCAGTGCGTGTTTACTCTCTGGTAATGTTGTTAAATGTAAAAGTATGTCTTTCCATTGTGGTATATTTTTGGTGGAGTCACTCTCCCAGGACAGAGTGACTGTGTGACGGGTGATGAGCCAAGAAGACACCAATGAGAAATCGTCAGACAAAACGCCTTGTTTGATTCAGCGGGCCTCAGACTGGAACTGCAGCTTCCAGGAGGAGAGTATGGGCCTGATTCCTCTCCTCCCGTCTTCTTGGACATCTGTCCTTAAATACCTTTTACACAATAACACTTACTATTTTTGGTTCTAGCCTGGGGTCGGCCAGTCTGGACAAAGCCCAGTTTGTTGATACCAGGTCAATCACTTTCCAGGCCTTATTGCTCCTACCCCTGATCTCTACTCCTACCGGTGGGGGCTCCTAATATGTTTATAATCCCTCCTAAAATCCAAACCTGCATTCCTTTAAGATTCCAATTGTTCTGGGGGCAAGAGCCACCACTGTCTGGGTGAGCTGTGAAGTACATCTCCGCCTGAAACTATCTAAGGGCATATTTCCTTAATAGAATAATCCCCTAAATGATTCTGTCACCAAATACAAATGTATGTTAGTTTACAATAGTATAAAAAAAATGTAAACGCGGCAGTTTACGTTACTCTCTTCATGGCCTCAGTACGTTGTTCTGCTTTTGGTAACCTCATGGCTTCATTTAATGTGTGAAGTAAATCACAATCAACACAATAACAATAATCACTATTTGTTTGTACCTGATCCAAATCACATTTGACTTCAGACTTATAGTTTGTATAAACAAACAGGGGGTCTTCTCTCTCTATTTGGTTATAACTGCATGGGCATTTTCACTTTTTTAATTTGTATCATCAGTCACACATCTCTGTTTTTATGTCTTGTAGGATTTATTACTTATGTCATGATTGCTTTTGGACACTGAGTCTCATCTCCCTTCCTATGTTTAAGGTGATCATACAGACTTTCATCTGTCTGGATGTCACACTGTAGCCTATACCAGCTGCACTCCGGCAGGAGGCAGGATACAGCCTGGACAAGTTGCGAAACAGAATATTCAACAGGGAAATGCAACAGATGGGTTCTTTTTTAAAGTTAAATAGCACTAAATACCACTAAATAGTTAACGGTGTTAACTATTTGTCAATTTAGGAATCATTTTGAATATAATCCGAATCACCAAGGCAATGGCTCTCCTGTGTAGTTCAAAAATGACCCATGATCCTTCTCAGTCAGTCCACCAATAACTGACAAGAGAGAAGAAATGCTCTCTTCGGGACTCAGGGGAGCCTGAAAAACAAAAACATTGTTAGCATCTAATCTGAACAGACTAAATTAATGATTAAAGATGATTATTCAGCCTGTCATTTACATGAGCAGCTGTGATGAGTTACTCGTCTTTACTCTATACCTGAGAACCGCCCATGTCGGTGCGGACCCAACCTGGGTGTATAGCCATACAAAGAATACCATCATCTTCCAGGTTTATGGCCAGAGAGCAGCTCACCATGTTGAGGGCAGCCTGAATGTGTGAGAACAAATTTCTTGTTCAATCAATCAATCAAATATAATTTATGTTGCTCTTAATCGCCAGTGTCTCAACAGTGAGAATCTTAACACCATAATGCACCAGGTGTTATGAATTCTGTTCTATAAAATGCTTTTTGTAACATTATTTATCTTGCTAGAAACGCAATGAAAGCTTATAGCTTGTGTTTATATAAGACTGACAAACCTTAGAAGCTCTGTAGGGGTACCAGTTGAAGCGTCCTACAAGCTCCTTTTTTGTGAGCTCAATAGAGCCAAGTGCAGAAGACATGTTAATGACAGCTGCCCTCTGGATGCTCATGGTCGCTGGATCCCATGCCCCTCTGGATGCAGCTCGCTTCAGCAGAGGAAGGAAGGCCTGACATTAACAGAGAAGGAACAGACTCATTATGTGATTGAGTGTATTGAAATACCAATATATTTAATTAACATGGACAGATAAGTGCCTTTCCCAAAATTGAGTACAGCTTAACTTAATTTTAATTGGTTAAGTGTTTACCTTGGTAATCATTAGAGGTGCTACAGCATTAGTGTGGAAGTTTTCAATCATCTTCTCAGCAGTTACAGTGTGGAAGTCAGCTATCACATTGATTCCTGCATTGTTGATAAGGCAGTTCAGACCTTCCTCCTGTACCAGCTGATGCACCTCTTCCACACCCCTCTGGATACTTTCATGACTCTGTACATCTGGGAGAACAACATCATCCAATAGTTAAACCAAAATAAAATAAGGCTAACAGTTAACTGGTCTGTTTTCCTACAGCAGGTAATTTACCAATGCAAGTATCATAAAGCTTGTTAGACTATTACAACACCTCACAGAAGTGACGTACAGCCCTCACAATTCTGTTTTATTTAGTGCAATCAAATTATATATTTTCTTAGATCAATCAGACCTTTGAACTTGAAGTGGTTATTAATCACAGGTTATTACTCACTTGCATACTTTAAAATAACTTAAAAGTTTTTGACAAAAAAGCAATTTTATTCTAAGAATGTCTTACAAGAACAGTCAGAGTCTTGGCACTTATCTTTGCATTGACATAAGTATTGAACTGATCACTAACCATACATACAACAACCCGCACCACCTTTCAGGTAACCATGAGCGGTTAAAGGAGAACTGCACTTAAAAAAAAAATGTTGTCTATCATTCACAATCCCTATGTAAAACAAACACTCATATGTTGTTGTTGTTTTTATGCATTCTAACTCATAAATAAACGCTAGCAAAGTCTGTTAACAATTCGGGTACTGTAATTCGATCTATTCCGCCTATAAAGTACTCTATAAGTATCCAAAACCTCCATCAAATATTTATGTACATTCTGTGATTATATATGTAATGTAGTAACAGGCACATTCATAATAACGTGCAATAAGCAGGAATAAAAAGCTCTCCGATTAGTGCCTTGGAGCATTTGAACGTCCCGACCACTAATCAGAGGCAGGTGAAAATAATCAGTAACCGCGTCAACCAAGAAACACAAATCTGGGTGCTGAAAAACTGAACTAAGGGAATCCTAGTCATAAAGAAAACATGATCCGGGCAGCGGATCATCATAGAGGAGAACCTTGCAGAAAGAAAAAACATCTCTGTACCAATCCACCAATCATGCCTGTATGGTAGAGTGGCCAGACAGAAGCCCCTCGGCTAGCCTCCGAGCTGGCGCCATCCCCTCGGCTAGCCTCTGAGCTAGCACCAGCCCCTCGGCTAGCCTCCGAGCTAGCACCAGCCCCTCAGCTAGCCTCCGAGCTAGCACCTGTCCCCGAGCTAGCCTCCGAGCCAGCACCTGTCCCCAAGCTAGTCTCCGAGCCAGCACTTGCCCTCCAAGCTAGCACTTGTCCCCGAGCTAGCACTTGCCTCCGAGTCAGCACTTGACCCAGGGTTGGATCCCACTCCAGCACCTGATCCAAGGCTGGAGTCCACACCAGCACCTGCTTCAAGGCTGGAGTACACACCAGCACCTGCTCCAAGGCTGGAGCCCACATCGTCACCTGCTTCCCCGGCGACGACGGCTCCGCGTCTGGCTTCCACGGCTGCCTCACCCACGGAGTGCCTACCTCTTCGTGTCCGGCGGGCGGCACCACGGCGCCGCCCACCTCCATGGTCCGGCGGGCCGCACTACGGCGCCACCCACCTCCTCGTGTCCGGCGGGCCGCACCACGGCACCATTCGCGTCCACCTTACAGACGGCCAAGACGTCGACCACTGCTTGGTCGTCCACCTCGCCGGCCGCAGCGGCGGTCCACTCGCCGCCGCCACCAGACTTGTCCCCGATGGCGGTGGGCCAGCGACCCACCACCAGTTTGCCCCTCCACCCTCCCTTGATTTTTGTTCGTGCTTTTGGGGGGTTCAGATTCTAGGACATCTGGAATCTGTCCATGGGACATGCGCATTCTGCGTCTCCCTCCGCTGCGGGTCCAACCAGAGAACCCGCTGACAGCGCACCCCAGACACGCCCCCGCGCTCATCAAGCGCACCGCGCCCACTCTCCGCCGCAGCCGGCCGCAGTCCACACCTGTGACTGATGACGTGAAGCCGTATAAAGGGACCAGTGGACCAAGGATCGGCGCGGGAACTTAATTCTCAAATGGTGTACCGTAAGCCTGTTGTTCGCTGATAGTTGTTGTGTTTTTTGACATCCATGTTGCTCTCCCGCAGAGTCTTCCCCCTTCGAGATCGTTCTGTTGTTTCCCTCTGTGTTTTGGACTGCCTTCCTCGATTCCCGACCTTCGCCTAAACACGGATCTTGCCTTTTCTCTCCTGCCCTGAATGATCATCTGCCTGCCTCTCGGACTGCCTTGTTCTTTCGCTCTCTATAACACT
The DNA here is from genome assembly GCF_033978795.1 of Nerophis ophidion. NCBI lineage: Eukaryota > Metazoa > Chordata > Actinopteri > Syngnathiformes > Syngnathidae > Nerophis > Nerophis ophidion. The sequence goes on from NC_084622.1 coordinate 34,433,585, forward strand.
CGGTAACACACACTTCAGTTGATATACTTCACATAGTCTGACTCCATACACACTCTTGGGTTTTTGACACACACACCATTCTCTAGTTTATTAGTATTGTTTATTATTGTTATTATTAGTATTATCCATCCATCCATCCATCCATTTTCTACCGCTTTTTCCCTTATTAGTATTATATATATATATATATATATTTACCATATATATATTAAATCTCTGTACACTATTGCCACCTGGTGTCCGTTTGCCGTCACCTCACTTAGTAAAACATAACATTATTAGGCGTTTTGGAGACACTATATTATTTGTTTTTCTCTGTGATTTTTTTTAGCATTTAAAGATAATTTCCCAAGAGCAGCAACACTTAAAATACACTTTACCAAACACATTAGGTATATTTGTACAAACTATCGGTATCGGATTGGTATCGCTGATACCAGCCTGAAATTTACTTGGTATAGGATCGGAAAGAAAATCAGTGGTATCGCACATCACTAGCGCTTACCGGGCTTAGTTGGACGACCGCAGCGGGCTCCAGAGAGGTGCTGAGCGGTCGCCTTCTAGGGCCACATTGGTTACAGACACGCACGAGCTCGTTGAGCCCCACCTGTAAAGTTTGCCGCGTTTTCTTTTGCCTACGAAAGAGCTGGTAGTACGAAATTGCATGTTTTCCTCCAACAACATTTTCACTTATTCATTATACTATACAAGTGAAACTCATAACAAAAGAACATGGTGTCAAAGTCCATTCATGTCAGCAATTCAACTTCAAATGTGAAACTAATACGTGAAACAAAGTCATTACATGCAAAGTTAGATATGTCAAGCCTTTTTCTATTATAATTTTAATTATCATGGTTGACAGTTTTTGAAAAGACCACATACATTTCTGAGATTTTCAGTTATATTTTTTCAAAATAAGAAAAATATTGTGTTGCATGTTATGGGCTTCACGGTGGCAGAGGGGTTAGTGCGTCTGCCTCACAATACGAAGGTCCTGCAGTCCTGGGTTCAAATCCAGGTTCGGGATCTTTCTGTGTGGAGTTTGCATGTTCTCCCCGTGAATGCGTGGGTTCCCTCCGGGTACTCCGGCTTCCTCCCACCTCCAAAGACATGCACCTGGGGATAGGTTGATTGGCAACACTAAATTGGCCCTAGTGTGTGAATGTGAGTGTGAATGTTGTCTGTTTATCTGTGTTGGCCCTGCGATGAGGTGGCGACTTGTCCAGGGTGTACCCCGCCTTCCGCCCGATTGTAGCTGAGATAGGCGCCAGCGTCCCCCGCGACTCCACAAGGGAATAAGCGGTAGAAAATGGATGGATGGATGTTATGAGCCTATGTTATTGTTTCACCTTGTAAATCTAAGAAAACTTTTGCACAGTATATTTTCTAGGCAGATAAAGATTCTTAAATGTTTTAAAAAACGTTACTAAATGTTACACTGTTGTCTAATTTCCACATATGTTTTATTTTGTTAAATTCTACAGAGTTTTTCTAATTTATTTTCAAAACAGTTTTTCTAAGCTATGTGCCTCTGAATAGCGCACTGTTGTCTTTGTAAAGTCATGTTAGCTATAAACTGAACACAATTGATGTTAATCCATCTTTATGTTATCTTTTTTTCTAAATAAGAATAAATAACAAAATCATTAAGCAGAGTCGAAGGGGAAAAACAAAACCGGAAAAATCTTATCAATTCCCATCCCTATGTTGGAATAATGTTGGTAATGACAAATATCCAAATCTGGGTGTCGGACAAAAATTTTACAATATGGATCAGTGCATTCCAAGCCCTGATGCTGCCTACACAAATGTCTTTATGAAGGCATAGGGTGGGAAAACAAATTATGGGTGTGTGCGGCATCTGTAATTAGAGCTAGAACCACCCAACTCAATAAAAGCTTCTGTCACTGTCACAGAAAACATCATGTGAAATTTACTGTTCTAAAAAGTGATAGGAAGGCGCACACCTTATGTTATTTTATTTTGTTCATGAATACATTTCAAGGTTTATTTTTGTGTTTGATTTATGCTTATATTTGTTTAAAAACGTCCTCATGACAGTTGTGCATGGTGTTTGCTGGAGACAACCCAAAAATTGTGTAAATAAATCCCAGTAAAACATCTGTTGGAGCATGGTCTGTCTTGCCATAACAACAACTTAGGAGCAGTTGGAGCTTTTTCCCCTTAGTCTGTCGGATTGATGA